>NW_025533861.1:272500-305000 GCF_020615455.1 Coregonus clupeaformis
TATTGATCATATTTCCTTTGTAGTTAGTTAGTTAGTTAGTTAGTTAGTTAGTTAGTTAGTTAGTTAGGTCACTATAGCTGTGGCTGAATATAGAGATAATATTGATCATCTTTCCTGTGTAGTTAGTTAGTTAGTTAGTTAGTTAGTTAGTTAGTTAGTTAGTTAGGTCACTATAGCTATGGCTGAATATAGAGATAATATTGATCATCTTTCCTGTATAGTTAGTTAGTTAGTTAGGTCACTATAGCTGTGGCTGAATATAGAGATAATATTGATCATCTTTCCTGTGTAGTTAGTTAGTTGTAGTTAGTTAGTTAGTTAGTTAAGTTAGTTAGTTAGTTAGTTAGTTAGTTAGTTAGTTAGTTAGTTAGGGAAATATGATAGTAGTTTAGAGAGACAGGAAATATTATAGTATTTTAGAGAGATAGAAAAGGTGATAGTATTTTAGAGAGACCGGAAATATGACAGTAGTTTAGAGAAAGAGAGGAAAGATGATAGTGGTTTAGAGAAAGCAAGATAATGTATAAGAGTTATTCAATGATTATAGTAATGTTGTCATTTCAGCTAACGTGTAGTCAGTTGTTAGTTAGTTAGGTCACTATAGCTATGGCTGAATATAGAGATAATATTGATCATCTTTCCTGTGTAGTTAGTTAGTTAGTTAGGTCACTATAGCTATGGCTGAATATAGAGATAATATTTATCATCTTTCCTGTGTAGTTAGTTAGTTAGTTAGTTAGTTAGGTCACTATAGCTATGGCTGAATATAGAGATACTATTGATAATCTTTCCTGTGTAGTAGTTAGTTAGTTAGTTAGATAGTTAGTTAGGTCACTATAGCTATGGCTGAATATAGAGATACTATTGATAATCTTTCCTACGCAATGCCCTCGTTTGGGTGTAGGGACTGATCAGAGCCTGAAGGTACGGAGGTGCCATTCCCCTCACAGCTCCATAGGCAAGCACCATGGTCTTGTAACAGATGCGCGCTTCAACTGGAAGCCAGTGGAGTGTGCGGAGGAGCGGGGTGACGTGAGAGAACTTGGGAAGGTTGAACACCAGACGGGCTGCGGCATTCTGGATGAGTTGTAGGAGTTTAATGGCACAGGCAGGGAGCCCAGCCAACAGCGAGTTGCAGTAATCCAGACGGGAGATGACAAGTGCCTGGATTAGGACCTGTGCCGCTTCCTGTGTAAGGCAGGGTCGTACTCTCCGAATGTTGTAGAGCATGAACCTACAGGATCGGGTCACCGCCTTGATGTTAGAGGAGAATGACAGGGTGTTCTTCAGGGTCACGCCAAGGCTCTTCGCACTCTGGGAGGAGGACACAACGGAGTTGTCAACCGTGATGGCGAGATCATGGAACGGGCAGTCCTTCCCCGGGAGGAAGAGCAGCTCCGTCTTGCCAAGGTTCAGCTTGAGGTGGTGATCCATCAAGATAATATTGATCATCTTTCCTGTGTAGTTAGTTAGTTAGTTAGTTAGTTAGTTAGTTAGTTAGTTAGTTAGTTAGTTAGTTAGTTAGGTCACTATAGCTATGGCTGAATATAGAGATAATATTGATCATCTTTCCTGTGTAGTTAGTTAGTTAGTTAGTTAGGTCACTAAAGCTGTGGCTGATTATAGAGATAATATTGATCATCTTTCCTGTGTAGTTAGTTAGTTAGTTAGTTAGTTAGTTAGTTAGTTAGTTAGTTAGTTAGTTAGTTAGTTAGTTAGTTAGTTCGTTAGTTAGTTAGTTAGGTCACTATAGCTATGGCTGATTATAGAGATAATATTGATCATATTTCCTGTGTAGTTAGTTAGTTAGTTAGTTATTTAGTTAGTTAGTTAGTTAGGTCACTATAGCTATGGCTGACTATAGAGATAATTTTGATCATCTTTCCTGTGTAGTTAGTTAGTTAGTTAGTTAGTTAGTTAGTTAGTTAGTTAGTTAGTTAGTTAGTTAGTTAGGTCACTATAGCTATGGCTGAATATAGAGATAATATTGATCATCTTTCAAGTGTAGTTAGTTAGTTAGTTAGTTAGGTCACTATAGCTGTGGCTGAATATAGAGATAATATTGATCATCTTTCCTGTGTAGTTAGTTAGTTAGTTAGTTCGTTAGTTAGTTAGTTAGGTCACTATAGCTATGGCTGATTATAGAGATAATATTGATCATATTTCCTGTGTAGTTAGTTAGTTATTTAGATAGTTAGTTAGTTAGTTAGCTAGGTCACAATAGCTATGGCTAATTATAGAGATAATATTGATCATATTTCCTGTGTAGTTAGTTAGTTAGTTAGTTAGTTAGTTAGTTAGTTAGTTAGTTAGTTAGTTAGTTAGTTAGTTAGTTAGTTAGTTGGGTCACTATAGCTGTGGCTGAATATAGAGATAATATTGATCATCTTTCCTGTGTAGTTAGTTAGTTAGTTAGTTACTTAGTTACTTAGGTCACTATAGCTATGGCTGATTATAGAGATAATATTGATCATCTTTCCTGTGTAGTTAGTTAGTTAGTTAGTTAGTTAGTTAGTTAGTTAGTTAGTTAGGTCACTATAGCTATGGCTGATTATAGAGATAATATTGATCATATTTCCTGTGTAGTTAGTTAGTTAGTTAGTTAGTTAGTTAGTTAGGTCACTATAGCTGTGGCTGAATATATATATAATATTGATCATCTTTCCTGTGTAGTTAGTTAGTTAGTTAGTTAGTTAGTTCGTTAGTTAGGTAGTTAGGTCACTATAGCTATGGCTGATTATAGAGATAATACTGATCATCTTTCCGTGTAGTTAGTTAGTTAGTTAGTTAGTTAGGTCACTATAGCTATGGCTGAATATAGAGATAATATTGATCATCTTTCCTGTGTAGTTAGTTAGTTAGTTAGTTAGTTAGTTAGTTAGTTAGGTCACTATAGCTATGGCTGAATATAGAGATAATATCGATCATATTTCCTTTGTAGTTAGTTAGTTAGTTAGTTAGGTCACTATAGCTGTGGCTGAATATAGAGATAATATTGATCATCTTTCCTGTGTAGTTAGTTAGTTAGTTAGTTAGTTAGTTAGGTCACTATAGCTGTGGCTGAATATAGAGATAATATTGATCATATTTCCTGTGTAGTTAGTTAGTTAGTTAGTTAGTTAGTTAGTTCGTTAGTTAGGTCACTATAGCTGTGGCTGAATATAGAGATAATATTGATCATCTTTCCTGTGTAGTTAGTTAGTTAGTTAGTTAGTTAGTTAGTTAGTTAGTTAGTTAGTTAGTTAGGTCACTATAGCTATGGCTGAATATAGAGATAATATTGATCATATTTCCTTTTTAGTTAGTTAGTTAGTTAGTTAGTTAGTTAGTTAGTTAGTTAGGTCACTATAGCTATGGCTGAATATAGAGATAATATTGATCATCTTTTCTGTATAGTTAGTTAGTTAGTTAGGTCACTATAGCTGTGGCTGAATATAGAGATAATATTGATCATATTTCCTTTGTAGTTAGTTAGTTAGTTAGTTAGGTCACTATAGCTGTGGCTGAATATAGAAATAATATTGATCATCTTTCCTGTGTAGTTAGTTAGTTAGTTAGTTAGTTAGTTAGTTAGTTAGTTAGTTAGTTAGTTAGTTAGGTCACTATAGCTGTGGCTGAATATAGAGATAATATTGATCATATTTCCTGTGTAGTTAGTTAGTTAGTTAGTTAGTTAGTTAGTTAGTTAGTTAGGTCACTATAGCTGTGGCTGAATATAGAGATAATATTGATCATCTTTCCTGTGTAGTTAGTTAGTTAGTTAGTTAGTTAGTTAGTTAGTTAGTTAGTTAGGTCACTATAGCTATGGCTGAATATAGAGATAATATTGATCATCTTTCCTGTATAGTTAGTTAGTTAGTTAGGTCACTATAGCTGTGGCTGAATATAGAGATAATATTGATCATCTTTCCTGTGTAGTTAGTTAGTTAGTTAGTTAGTTAGTTAGTTAGTTAGTTAGTTAGTTAGTTAGTTAGTTAGTTAGTTAGTTAGTTAGGGAAATATGATAGTAGTTTAGAGAGACAGGAAATATTATAGTATTTTAGAGAGATAGAAAAGGTGATAGTATTTTAGAGAGACCGGAAATATGACAGTAGTTTAGAGAAAGAGAGGAAAGATGATAGTGGTTTAGAGAAAGCAAGATAATGTATAAGAGTTATTCAATGATTATAGTAATGTTGTCATTTCAGCTAACGTGTAGTCAGTTGTTAGTTAGTTAGGTCACTATAGCTATGGCTGAATATAGAGATAATATTGATCATCTTTCCTGTGTAGTTAGTTAGTTAGTTAGGTCACTATAGCTATGGCTGAATATAGAGATAATATTTATCATCTTTCCTGTGTAGTTAGTTAGTTAGTTAGTTAGTTAGGTCACTATAGCTATGGCTGAATATAGAGATACTATTGATAATCTTTCCTGTGTAGTAGTTAGTTAGTTAGTTAGATAGTTAGTTAGGTCACTATAGCTATGGCTGAATATAGAGATACTATTGATAATCTTTCCTACGCAATGCCCTCGTTTGGGTGTAGGGACTGATCAGAGCCTGAAGGTACGGAGGTGCCATTCCCCTCACAGCTCCATAGGCAAGCACCATGGTCTTGTAACAGATGCGCGCTTCAACTGGAAGCCAGTGGAGTGTGCGGAGGAGCGGGGTGACGTGAGAGAACTTGGGAAGGTTGAACACCAGACGGGCTGCGGCATTCTGGATGAGTTGTAGGAGTTTAATGGCACAGGCAGGGAGCCCAGCCAACAGCGAGTTGCAGTAATCCAGACGGGAGATGACAAGTGCCTGGATTAGGACCTGTGCCGCTTCCTGTGTAAGGCAGGGTCGTACTCTCCGAATGTTGTAGAGCATGAACCTACAGGATCGGGTCACCGCCTTGATGTTAGAGGAGAATGACAGGGTGTTCTTCAGGGTCACGCCAAGGCTCTTCGCACTCTGGGAGGAGGACACAACGGAGTTGTCAACCGTGATGGCGAGATCATGGAACGGGCAGTCCTTCCCCGGGAGGAAGAGCAGCTCCGTCTTGCCAAGGTTCAGCTTGAGGTGGTGATCCATCAAGATAATATTGATCATCTTTCCTGTGTAGTTAGTTAGTTAGTTAGTTAGTTAGTTAGTTAGTTAGTTAGTTAGTTAGTTAGTTAGGTCACTATAGCTATGGCTGAATATAGAGATAATATTGATCATCTTTCCTGTGTAGTTAGTTAGTTAGTTAGTTAGGTCACTAAAGCTGTGGCTGATTATAGAGATAATATTGATCATCTTTCCTGTGTAGTTAGTTAGTTAGTTAGTTAGTTAGTTAGTTAGTTAGTTAGTTAGTTAGTTCGTTAGTTAGTTAGTTAGTTAGGTCACTATAGCTATGGCTGATTATAGAGATAATATTGATCATATTTCCTGTGTAGTTAGTTAGTTAGTTAGTTATTTAGTTAGTTAGTTAGTTAGGTCACTATAGCTATGGCTGACTATAGAGATAATTTTGATCATCTTTCCTGTGTAGTTAGTTAGTTAGTTAGTTAGTTAGTTAGTTAGTTAGTTAGGTCACTATAGCTATGGCTGAATATAGAGATAATATTGATCATCTTTCAAGTGTAGTTAGTTAGTTAGTTAGTTAGGTCACTATAGCTGTGGCTGAATATAGAGATAATATTGATCATCTTTCCTGTGTAGTTAGTTAGTTAGTTAGTTCGTTAGTTAGTTAGTTAGGTCACTATAGCTATGGCTGATTATAGAGATAATATTGATCATATTTCCTGTGTAGTTAGTTAGTTATTTAGATAGTTAGTTAGTTAGTTAGTTAGGTCACAATAGCTATGGCTAATTATAGAGATAATATTGATCATATTTCCTGTGTAGTTAGTTAGTTAGTTAGTTAGTTAGTTAGTTAGTTAGTTAGTTAGTTAGTTAGTTAGTTAGTTAGTTAGTTAGTTAGTTGGGTCACTATAGCTGTGGCTGAATATAGAGATAATATTGATAATCTTTCCTGTGTAGTTAGTTAGTTAGTTAGTTACTTAGTTACTTAGGTCACTATAGCTATGGCTGATTATAGAGATAATATTGATCATCTTTCCTGTGTAGTTAGTTAGTTAGTTAGTTAGTTAGTTAGTTAGTTAGGTCACTATAGCTATGGCTGATTATAGAGATAATATTGATCATATTTCCTGTGTAGTTAGTTAGTTAGTTAGTTAGTTAGTTAGTTAGTTAGTTAGTTAGTTAGGTCACTATAGCTGTGGCTGAATATATATATAATATTGATCATCTTTCCTGTGTAGTTAGTTAGTTAGTTAGTTAGTTCGTTAGTTAGGTAGTTAGGTCACTATAGCTATGGCTGATTATAGAGATAATACTGATCATCTTTCCTGTGTAGTTAGTTAGTTAGTTAGTTAGTTAGTTAGGTCACTATAGCTATGGCTGAATATAGAGATAATATTGATCATCTTTCCTGTGTAGTTAGTTAGTTAGTTAGTTAGTTAGTTAGTTAGTTAGTTAGTTAGTTAGTTAGTTAGTTAGTTAGTTAGTTAGTTAGGTCACTATAGCTATGGCTGAATATAGAGATAATATCGATCATATTTCCTTTGTAGTTAGTTAGTTAGTTAGTTAGGTCACTATAGCTGTGGCTGAATATAGAGATAATATTGATCATCTTTCCTGTGTAGTTAGTTAGTTAGTTAGTTAGTTAGGTCACTATAGCTGTGGCTGAATATAGAGATAATATTGATCATATTTCCTGTGTAGTTAGTTAGTTAGTTAGTTAGTTAGTTAGTTCGTTAGTTAGGTCACTATAGCTGTGGCTGAATATAGAGATAATATTGATCATCTTTCCTGTGTAGTTAGTTAGTTAGTTAGTTAGTTAGTTAGTTAGTTAGTTAGTTAGTTAGTTAGTTAGGTCACTATAGCTATGGCTGAATATAGAGATAATATTGATCATATTTCCTTTGTAGTTAGTTAGTTAGTTAGTTAGTTAGTGTAACGATCCCTGCAGTCTGAGTCGGTTTCTGTCTGGGTATTAGTTTTTCTGCTCGGGATCTCCAGTTTCCCGAGGGTTCTGGAACGCTCCCTGCCTGGTTGCCGGGCAACGTTGCTAGGCGGGAGCTCTCTTGATTTCCGCACCTGCATCCCATCAGCAATCTGCACACCTGGTCCTGATCATCACCCTTCTTAGGCTCTGTCCTAACATCCATTCCCTGCCGGATCGTTAGCCATGAACAGTATGTTTGTCCGTGTATCAGCCTTGGAACTTCTAGCGTTAGTTTTGTTGTTTTGCACCTTTTTGACTTGCTGTATACTTACCTCCGTTTTGTTCTATCTGCAGTCACTCACCCGGAACCTTCACCCAACCTCTGCCTGATGGTCGGCGGCTGCCGAGCCATTACTGGACCTACCACTGCACCCTCAACAACCCATCCACGCCACCCGCTCTGTTCCCTGGATTATTCAGCCTCACTCGTGGATCTACTAAATAAACACTCACCTTTGTTTCAATTTACCTTGTCCTGGTCTGCTTCTGGGTTCTGGCTTAGTAAACCGTGACAGAACGATCCGGCCAGTAATGAACCCAGCGGACCTGGACTCTGTTCGCCATGCCATTACCCATCAGGAGAAGATGTTGGGCCATCATAGCACGGAGCTACAGGAGATCGCGTTGGCAGTTCGGAACCTTTCTACCGGTCTGACGGAGGTCCAGAACCAGCGCAAGTTTCCGGTGGAGGATCCACTACCGGTTTCACCCATCTCGCCTGCCGCTTCTGGAGCTGTGTCCTTCCGTGAGCCCAAGGTTCCGACGCCGGATAAATATGAGGGGGAGCTGGGAAGATGCCGTTCTTTCCTTATGCAGTGTGGGTTAGTGTTCGATCTACAGCCCTACTCTTATGCCACAGACAAGGCTAGGATAGCCTTTGTGATTGAGTTGCTGCGTGGTCGAGCGCTGGAGTGGGCTTCAGCCGTTTGGGAACGACAAGACCCCTGCATGGCTTCATACCAGGGGTTCACGGCCGAGATGAGGAAGCTCTTCGACCATTCCGTCCGAGGGAGGGACGCAGCTAGGCGCCTGTTTTCGCTTCACCAAGGAACTCGCAGCGTGGGCCGACTTCGTGATCGAGTTCAAGACGTTGGCTGTGGAGAGTGGGTGGAATGAGGAGTCTCTGCAAGCGGCCTTTTACCAGGGTCTGTCGGAGCAGCTCAAGGATGAGTTGATCTCCTATCCGGAGCCTAGTGACCTGGACAGCTTGGTAGCCTTGTCTATTCGGGTGGATAATCGAGTCCGAGAGCGAAGGAGGGAGAAGCAATGGGTTCCGTCCAATCGATCAGCTTCTCAGGTTCCAGTCGGGTCGGGGATTGGACCAGAATACGTCGATCATCGTCCACCACACAGGATTAGTGGAGAGGTCCTGTCTCCCGACTCTGAACCAATGCAAGTAGGGCGGCACGGGTTAACCAAGGAGGAACGCCAACTCAGACGTAGGACTAACTGTTGCCTCTACTGTGGTGGTTCGGGACATTACCTCGCCACCTGTTCCCGGCGGTCGTCAAACTGCGCGGCTCGCTAAAGTTGGGAGGACTTTTAGCGAGCCAGTTTCGACCTCTCAATACCTCTGTCAGACCCCGTTTCCCGGCTACCCTTATGAACAGGAATCAGAGCTTAGCGATTAACGCTTTATCGATTCAGGTGCCGATGGAAGCTTTCTTGATGCCGAGTTGGTGGAACAGCTGGGGCTTTCCAAGGAGCAATTGCCGGAAGCCATTGAAGCGACCACTCTGAACGGCAGTAGTCTGGCACGTATCACGATGAGGACTGAACCGGTTAAGATGCTGTTGTCGGGGAATCATTCGGAGATGATTTCATTCTTCATTCTGCCGTCTTCCCATGTTCCTCTGGTCCTTGGATACCCCTGGCTGAAGGAACACAATCCCACGTTCGATTGGGTGACGGGCAAGGTAACGAGTTGGAGCCTTGATTGTCATGCTAACTGTCTCAAGACTGCCTGTCCCCATTCGGTTCCCAGTCAGGTGATTGAGGCTAAACCCCCCAGATTTGTCCCTGGTTCCCGAGACATATCACGATTTGGGGGAAGTGTTCAGTAAGCAGAAGGCTCTGTCACTCCCTCCCCACCGACCATATGATTGTGCCATCAACCTGTTCCCTGGAGCTGTCTACCCCAAGGGAAGGTTATACAGTATCTCCCGACCTGAACGTGAGGCTTTGGAGACCTACATCAAGGAGTCCCTAGCTGCTGGTCTCGTTCGTCCCCTCGTCATCACCCCTGGGGGCAGGATTCTTCTTTGTGGGTAAGAAGGATGGCTCTCTTCGACCGTGTATTGATTATCGGGGGTTGAATGACATCACGGTCAAGAACAAGTATCTCCTGCCCTTGATGAGTTCTGCCTTCGACTCCTTACAGGGTGCTACGGTGTTCACCAAGCTAGACCTACGCAATGCGTATCACATGGTCCGGATCAGAGAGGGGGACGAGTGGTTGACGGGTTTCAATACACCGATGGGTCACTTCGAGTATCAGGTGATGCCGTTTGGACTGACCAATGCTCCAGCGGTATTCCAGAGTATGGTGAACGACGTCCTGAGAGATATGATCGGTCTCTTTGTGTTTGTTTACCTGGATGACATTCTGATCTTCTCGAAGGAACCTTCCGACCACGTCCAGCATGTCCGGCAGGTTCTGCAGCGATTGTTGGAGAATCGCCTGTTCGTGAAGGCCGAGAAGTGCGAGTTTCACGCCCACACGACATCCTTTCTCGGGTACATCATCTCCAGGGGAGAGATTAGGATGGACCAGGAGAAGGTTAGAGCGGTTCTGGAATGGGCCCAGCCCGGTACGAGATTGCAGCTCCAGAGATTTTTGGGGTTTGCGAATTTCTACCGCAGATTCATCCGGGATTACAGCCGTGTGGCCGCTCCGTTAACTGCCTTGACTTCCAGTATCAGGATCTTCAAGTGGAATCGGAGGCGGATCGAGCGTTTCTGGATTTGAAGAGGCGATTCACCAATGCACCGATTCTCTCTCAACCGGACACGGCCCGTCAGTTCGTCGTTGAAGTGGACGCGTCTGATGTGGGAGTTGGCGCCATCCTGTCGCAGCGATGCTCCACGGACAGTAAACTCCATCCCTGCGCCTACTACTCTCGTCGCCTTTCGCCTGCGGAGAGGAATTACGATGTGGGTAACCGGGAGCTTCTCGCGGTGAAACTTGCCTTGGAGGAGTGGCGCCACTGGTTGGAGGGCGGAGCAACCGTTATTGTCTGGACTGACCACAAGAATCTTGCTTACGTGCAATCGGCTAGACGTCTCAACTCCCGCCAGGCCAGGTGGGCGTTGTTTTTCGGACGATTCAATTTTTCCCTGACGTTCCGACCTGGATCTAAGAACGGCAAGGCGGACGCCTTGTCCCGGATGTTCTCCAAGACGGAGGAGAGTGGGTCCAAGACCGAGACAATTCTCCCCCGGAACTGCGTCGTGGGAGCTGTTAGGTGGAAGATTGAGGATGAGGTGATGGCGGCCCTTCGGACGCAGCCCGGTCCCGGTAACGGTCCACCCGGTCGGTTGTTTGTGCCTGAGTCGGTTCGTCCTGCTGTCCTCAAATGGTCCCACGCCAGCAAGATGGCTTGTCACCCTGGCGTGGCTCGGACGATGGCGTTTCTTCGCAGACGCTTTTTGGTGGCCTGCCATGGCCGAGGATACTCGGGGTTATGTTGCTGCCTGTCCAGTGTGTGCGCAGAATAAGAGTACCAATCGGCCCAGCTCTGGACTACTTCACCCCCCTTCCTATTCCCCGGCGACCATGGTCGCATCTGGCCCTGGACTTTGTCACTGGGTTGCCCGCTTCTGAGGGAAACACGGTCGTTCTGACTATCGTGGACAGATTCAGCAAGTTCGCCCACTTTGTGCCTATTGCCAAGCTTCCCTCTGCCTCGGAGACGTCCGAGATCCTGGTTAGGGAGGTTTTCAGGGTCCACGGTTTGCCCAGTGATATCGTTTCCGACCGTGGCCCTCAGTTTACCTCTGCTGTCTGGAAGTCCTTCTGTTTGGCCATTGGAGCTACAGTCAGCCTCACATCTGGTTTTCACCCCCAATCTAATGGTCAGGCGGAGAGAGCCAACCAGAAGATGGAATCCACGCTACGCTGCCTTGTCTCCTCCAACCCCACCTCCTGGGTCTCTCAGTTGCCTTGGGTTGAGTATGCCCACAATACTCTCCCTACATCTGCCACTGGGATGTCTCCCTTCCAGTGCCTGTATGGCTACCAACCTCCCTTGTTCCCTTCTCAGGAGAAGGAGCTCTCAGTGCCCTCTGTTCAGGCCCATATTCGTCGTTGCCACCGGACCTGGCATCGGGCCAGAAAGGCACTCCTTAGAGTTTCGGACCGGTATCAGCTCCAGGCGAATCGTCGCCGGATCCCCGCTCCCACCTATACCATCGGAGATAGGGTCTGGTTGGCCACACGGGATCTTCCTTTACGGACTGAGTCTAGGAAGTTGTTACCGAAGTTCATTGGTCCGTTTGTGGTGGAGAAGGTGATCAATCCGGTGGCAGTTCGACTCAAACTACCGAGGACGCTCAGAGTCCATCCCACCTTTCATGTCTCCTGCCTCAAGCCTGTTCTCCTCAGTCCTCTGTTGCCTCCTCCGCCTCCTCCTCCTCCTCCTCGGATGATCGGAGGTGGTCCTGCCTACACGGTGCGACGCATCATGGATTCCAGACGGCGGGGCCGGGGTTTCCAGTATCTCGTGGACTGGGAGGGGTATGGTCCTGAAGAGAGGAGTTGGATTCCGCGGCGACAGATCCTAGATGCTGACCTCATTCGTGACTTCTACCGCCTCCATCCTGGCGCTCGGGGGAGTCCGCCCGGTGGCGTTTGGCCGGAGGGGGTACTGTAACGATCCCTGCAGTCTGAGTCGGTTTCTGTCTGGGTATTAGTTTTTCTGCTCGGGATCTCCAGTTTCCCGAGGGTTCTGGAACGCTCCTGCCTGGTTGCCGGGCAACGTTGCTAGGCGGGAGCTCTCTTGATTTCCGCACCTGCATCCCATCAGCAATCTGCACACCTGGTCCTGATCATCACCCTTCTTAGGCTCTGTCCTAACATCCATTCCCTGCCGGATCGTTAGCCATGAACAGTATGTTTGTCCGTGTATCAGCCTTGGAACTTCTAGCGTTAGTTTTGTTGTTTTGCACCTTTTTGACTTGCTGTATACTTACCTCCGTTTTGTTCTATCTGCAGTCACTCACCCGGAACCTTCACCCAACCTCTGCCTGATGGTCGGCGGCTGCCGAGCCATTACTGGACCTACCACTGCACCCTCAACAACTCATCCACGCCACCCGCTCTGTTCCCTGGATTATTCAGCCTCACTCGTGGATCTACTAAATAAACACTCACCTTTGTTTCAATTTACCTTGTCCTGGTCTGCTTCTGGGTTCTGGCTTAGTAAACCGTGACAGTTAGTTAGTTAGTTAGTTAGTTAGGTCACTATAGCTATGGCTGAATATAGAGATAATATTGATCATCTTTCCTGTATAGTTAGTTAGTTAGTTAGGTCACTATAGCTGTGGCTGAATATAGAGATAATATTGATCATCTTTCCTGTGTAGTTAGTTAGTTAGTTAGTTAGTTAGTTAGGTCACTATAGCTATGGCTGAATATAGAGATAATATTGATCATCTTTCCTGTATAGTTAGTTAGTTAGTTAGGTCACTATAGCTGTGGCTGAATATAGAGATAATATTGATCATCTTTCCTGTGTAGTTAGTTAGTTAGTTAGTTAGTTAGTTAGTTAGTTAGTTAGGTCACTATAGCTATGGCTGAATATATAGATAATATTGATCATCTTTCCTGTATAGTTAGTTAGTTAGTTAGGTCACTATAGCTGTGGCTGAATATAGAGATAATATTGATCATCGTTCCTGTGTAGTTAGTTAGTTAGTTAGTTAGTTAGTTAGTTAGTTAACTATAGCTATGGCTGAATATATAGATAATATTGATCATCTTTCCTGTATAGTTAGTTAGTTAGTTAGGTCACTATAGCTGTGGCTGAATATAGAGATAATATTGATCATCTTTCCTGTGCAGTTAGTTAGTTAGTTAGTTAGTTAGTTAGTTAGTTAGTTAGGGAAAGATGATAGTAGTTTAGAGAGACAGGAAATATTATAGTATTTTAGAGAGATAGAAAAGGTGATAGTATTTTAGAGAGACAGGAAATATGACAGTAGTTTAGAGAAAGAGAGGAAAGATGATAGTAGTTTAGAGAAAGCAAGATAATGTATAAGAGTTATTCAATGATTATAGTAATGTTGTCATTTCAGCTAACATGTAGTCAGTTGTTAGTTAGTTAGGTCACTATAGCTATGGCTGAATATAGAGATAATATTGATCATCTTTCAAGTGTAGTTAGTTAGTTAGTTAGTTAGGTCACTATATCTGTGGCTGAATATAGAGATAATATTGATCATCTTTCCTGTGTAGTTAGTTAGTTAGTTAGTTAGTTAGTTAGTTAGTTAGTTAGTTAGTTCGTTAGTTAGTTAGGTCACTATAGCTATGGCTGATTATAGAGATAATATTGATCATATTTCCTGTGTAGTTAGTTAGTTATTTAGATAGTTAGTTAGTTAGTTAGTTAGGTCACAATAGCTATGGCTAATTATAGAGATAATATTGATCATATTTCCTGTGTAGTTAGTTAGTTAGTTAGTTAGTTAGTTAGTTAGTTAGTTAGTTAGTTAGTTAGTTAGTTAGTTAGTTAGTTAGTTAGTTAGTTGGGTCACTATAGCTGTGGCTGAATATAGAGATAATATTGATCATCTTTCCTGTGTAGTTAGTTAGTTACTTAGTTACTTAGTTACTTAGGTCACTATAGCTATGGCTGATTATAGAGATAATATTGATCATCTTTCCTGTGTAGTTAGTTAGTTAGTTAGTTAGTTAGTTAGTTAGTTAGTTAGTTAGTTAGTTAGTTAGTTAGGTCACTATAGCTATGGCTGAATATAGAGATGATATTGATCATCTTTCCTGAGTAGTTAGTTAGTTAGTTAGTTAGTTAGTTAGTTAGTTAGTTAGTTAGTTAGTTAGTTAGTTAGTTAGGTCACTATAGCTATGGCTGATTATAGAGATAATATTGATCATATTTCCTGTGTAGTTAGTTAGTTAGTTAGTTAGTTAGTTAGTTAGTTAGTTAGTTAGTTAGTTAGTTAGTTAGTTAGTTAGTTAGGTCACTATAGCTGTGGCTGAATATATATATATATAATATTGATCAACTTTCCTGTGTAGTTAGTTAGTTAGTTAGTTAGTTCGTTAGTTAGGTAGTTAGGTCACTATAGCTATGGCTGATTATAGAGATAATACTGATCATCTTTCCTGTGTAGTTAGTTAGTTAGTTAGTTAGTTAGTTAGGTCACTATAGCTGTGGCTGAATATAGAGATAATATTGATCATCTTTCCTGTGTAGTTAGTTAGTTAGTTAGTTAGTTAGTTAGTTAGTTAGTTAGTTAGTTAGTTAGTTAGTTGGGTCACTATAGCTGTGGCTGATTATAGAGATAATACTGATCATCTTTCCTGTGTAGTTAGTTAGTTACTTAGTTACTTAGTTACTTAGGTCACTATAGCTATGGCTGATTATAGAGATAATATTGATCATCTTTCCTGTGTAGTTAGTTAGTTAGTTAGTTAGTTAGTTAGTTAGTTAGTTAGGTCACTATAGCTATGGCTGAATATAGAGATGATATTGATCATCTTTCCTGAGTAGTTAGTTAGTTAGTTAGTTAGTTAGTTAGTTAGTTAGTTAGTTAGGTCACTATAGCTATGGCTGATTATAGAGATAATATTGATCATATTTCCTGTGTAGTTAGTTAGTTAGTTAGTTAGTTAGTTAGTTAGTTAGTTAGTTAGTTAGTTAGTTAGTTAGTTAGTTAGTTAGTTAGGTCACTATAGCTATGGCTGATTATAGAGATAATACTGATCATCTTTCCTGTGTAGTTAGTTAGTTAGTTAGTTCGTTAGTTAGGTAGTTAGGTCACTATAGCTATGGCTGATTATAGAGATAATACTGATCATCTTTCCTGTGTAGTTAGTTAGTTAGTTAGTTAGTTAGGTCACTATAGCTGTGGCTGAATATAGAGATAATATTGATCATCTTTCCTGTGTAGTTAGTTAGTTAGTTAGTTAGTTAGTTAGTTAGTTAGTTAGTTAGTTAGTTAGTTAGTTAGGTCACTATAGCTGTGGCTGAATATAGAGATAATATTGATCATATTTCCTATGTAGTTAGTTAGTTAGTTAGTTAGTTAGTTAGTTAGTTAGGTCACTATAGCTGTGGCTGAATATAGAGATAATATTGATCATCTTTCCTGTGTAGTTAGTTAGTTAGTTAGTTAGTTAGTTAGTTAGTTAGTTAGTTAGTTAGTTAGGTCACTATAGCTATGGCTGAATATAGAGATAATATTGATCATATTTCCTTTGTAGTTAGTTAGTTAGTTAGTTAGTTAGTTAGTTAGTTAGTTAGTTAGTTATTTAGTTAGTTAGTTAGGTCACTATAGCTATGGCTGAATATAGAGATAATATTGATCATCTTTCCTGTATAGTTAGTTAGTTAGTTAGGTCACTATAGCTGTGGCTGAATATAGAGATAATATTGATCATCTTTCCTGTGTAGTTAGTTAGTTAGTTAGTTAGTTAGTTAGTTAGTTAGTTAGTTAGGTCACTATAGCTATGGCTGAATATAGAGATAATATTGATCATCTTTCCTGTATAGTTAGTTAGTTAGTTAGGTCACTATAGCTGTGGCTGAATATAGAGATAATATTGATCATCTTTCCTGTGTAGTTAGTTAGTTAGTTAGTTAGTTAGTTAGTTAGGTCACTATAGCTATGGCTGAATATATAGATAATATTGATCATCTTTCCTGTATAGTTAGTTAGTTAGTTAGTTAGTTAGGTCACTATAGCTGTGGCTGAATATAGAGATAATATTGATCATCTTTCCTGTGTAGTTAGTTAGTTAGTTAGTTAGTTAGTTAGTTAGTTAGTTAGTTAGTTAGTTAGTTAGTTAGTTAGTTAGTTAGTTAGTTAGTTAGTTAGTTAGTTAGGGAAAGATGATAGTAGTTTAGAGAGACAGGAAATATTATAGTATTTTAGAGAGATAGAAAAGGTGATAGTATTTTAGAGAGTCAGGAAATATGACAGTAGTTTAGAGAAAGAGAGGAAAGATGATAGTAGTTTAGAGAAAGCAAGATAATGTATAAGAGTTATTCAATGATTATGGTAATGTTGTCATTTCAGCTAACGTGTAGTCAGTTGTTAGTTAGTTAGGTCACTATAGCTATGGCTGAATATAGAGATAATATTGATCATCTTTCCTGTGTAGTTAGTTAGTTAGTTAGGTCACTATAGCTATGGCTGAATATAGAGATAATATTTATCATCTTTCCTGTGTAGTTAGTTAGTTAGTTAGTTAGGTCACTATAGCTATGGCTGAATATAGAGATACTATTGATAATCTTTCCTGTGTAGTAGTTAGTTAGTTAGTTAGATAGTTAGTTAGGTCACTATAGCTATGGCTGAATATAGAGATACTATTGATATTCTTTCCTACGCAATGCCCTCGTTTGGGTGTAGGGTCTGATCAGAGCCTGAAGGTACGGAGGTGCCGTTCCCCTCACAGCTCCATAGGCAAGCACCATGGTCTTGTAACAGATGCGAGCTTCAACTGGAAGCCAGTGGAGTGTGCGGAGGAGCGGGGTGACGTGAGAGAACTTGGGAAGGTTGAACACCAGACGGGCTGCGGCATTCTGGATGAGTTGTAGGAGTTTAATGGCACAGGCAGGGAGCCCAGCCAACAGCGAGTTGCAGTAATCCAGACGGGAGATTACAAGTGCCTGGATTAGGACCTGTGCCGCTTCCTGTGTAAGGCAGGGTCGTACTCTCCGAATGTTGTAGAGCATGAACCTACAGGATCGGATCACCGCCTTGATGTTAGAGGAGAACGACAGGGTGTTCTCCAGGGTCACGCCAAGGCTCTTCGCACTCTGGGAGGAGGACACAACGGAGTTGTCAACCGTGATGGCGAGATCATGGAACGGGCAGTCCTTCCCCGGGAGGAAGAGCAGCTCCGTCTTGCCAAGTTTCAGCTTGAGGTGGTGATCCGTCAAGATAATATTGATCATCTTTCCTGTGTAGTTAGTTAGTTAGTTAGTTAGTTAGTTAGTTAGTTAGTTAGTTAGTTAGTTAGTTAGTTAGTTAGTTAGTTAGTTAGTTAGGTCACTATAGCTATGGCTGAATATATAGATAATATTGATCAACTTTCCTGTGTAGTTAGTTAGTTAGTTAGTTAGGTCACTAAAGCTGTGGCTGAATATAGAGATAATATTGATCATCTTTCCTGTGTAGTTAGTTAGTTAGTTAGTTAGTTAGGTCACTATAGCTATGGCTGATTATATAGATAATATTGATCATATTTCCTGTGTAGTTAGTTAGTTAGTTAGTTATTTAGTTAGTTAGTTAGTTAGGTCACTATAGCTATGGCTGAATATAGAGATAATATTGATCATCTTTCCTGTGTAGTTAGTTAGTTAGTTAGTTAGTTAGTTAGTTAGTTAGTTAGTTAGTTAGTTAGTTAGTTAGTTAGTTAGGTCACTATAGCTATGGCTGAATATAGAGATAATATTGATCATCTTTCAAGTGTAGTTAGTTAGTTAGTTAGTTAGGTCACTATAGCTGTGGCTGAATATAGAGATAATATTGATCATCTTTCCTGTGTAGTTAGTTAGTTAGTTAGTTAGTTAGTTAGTTAGTTAGTTAGGTCACTATAGCTATGGCTGATTATAGAGATAATATTGATCATATTTCCTGTGTAGTTAGTTAGTTAGTTATTTAGATAGTTAGTTAGTTAGTTAGGTCACAATAGCTATGGCTAATTATAGAGATAATATTGATCATCTTTCCTGTGTAGTTAGTTAGTTAGTTAGTTAGTTAGTTAGTTAGTTAGTTAGTTAGTTAGGTCACTATAGCTGTGGCTGAATATAGAGGTAATATTGATCATCTTTCCTGTGTAGTTAGTTAGTTAGTTAGTTACTTAGTTACTTAGGTCACTATAGCTATGGCTGATTATAGAGATAATATTGATCATCTTTCCTGTGTAGTTAGTTAGTTAGTTAGTTAGTTAGTTAGTTAGGTCACTATAGCTATGGCTGAATATAGAGATGATATTGATCATCTTTCCTGTGTTAGTTAGTTAGTTAGTTAGTTAGTTAGTTAGGTCACTATAGCTATGGCTGATTATAGAGATAATATTGATCATATTTCCTGTGTAGTTAGTTAGTTAGTTAGTTAGTTAGTTAGTTAGTTAGTTAGTTAGTTAGTTAGTTAGGTCACTATAGCTATGGCTGAATATAGAGATAATATTGATCATATTTCCTGTGTGTAGTTAGTTAGTTAGTTAGTTAGTTAGTTAGTTAGTTAGTTAGTTAGTTAGTTAGTTAGTTAGGTCACTATAGCTGTGGCTGAATATATAGATAATATTGATCATCTTTCCTGTTTAGTTAGTTAGTTAGTTAGTTAGTTAGTTCGTTAGTTAGGTAGTTAGGTCACTATAGCTATGGCTGATTATAGAGATAATACTGATCATCTTTCCTGTGTAGTTAGTTAGTTAGTTAGTTAGTTAGTTAGTTAGTTAGTTAGTTAGGTCACTATAGCTGTGGCTGAATATAGAGATAATATTGATCATCTTTCCTGTGTAGTTAGTTAGTTAGTTAGTTAGTTAGTTAGTTAGTTAGTTAGTTAGTTAGTTAGTTAGTTAGTTAGTTAGTTAGTTAGTTAGTTAGGTCACTATAGCTAGGCCTGAATATAGAGATAATATTGATCATCTTTCCTGTGTAGTTAGTTAGTTAGTTAGTTAGTTAGTTAGTTAGTTAGTTAGTTAGTTAGTTAGTTAGTTAGTTAGGTCACTATAGCTGTGGCTGAATATAGAGATAATATTGATCATCTTTCCTGTGTAGTTAGTTAGTTAGTTAGTTAGTTAGTTAGTTAGGTCACTATAGCTGTGGCTGAATATAGAGATAATATTGATCATTTACGTTTTACATTTACGTTTTGGGGGGTAGAAGGATTACTTTATCCTATCCCAGGTATTCCTTAAAGAGGTGGGGTTTCAAATGTCTCCGGAAGGTGGTGAGTGACTCCGTTGTCCTGGTGTCGTGAGGGAGCTTGTTCCACCATTGGTGTGCCAGAGCAGCGAACAGTTTTGACCTGGGCTGGGCGGGAACTATGCTTCCGCAGAGGAAGGGGAGCCAGCAGGCCAGAGGTGGATGAACGCAATGCCCTCGTTTGGGTGTAGGGACTGATCAGAGCCTGAAGGTACGGAGGTGCCGTTCCCCTCACAGCTCCACAGGCAAGCACCATGGTCTTGTAACAGATGCGAGCTTCAACTGGAAGCCAGTGGAGTGTGCGGAGGAGCGGGGTGACGTGAGAGAACTTGGGAAGGTTGAACACCAGACGGGCTGCGGCATTCTGGATGAGTTGTAGGAGTTTAATGGCACAGGCAGGGAGCCCAGCCAACAGCGAGTTGCAGTAATCCAGACGGGAGATGACAAGTGCCTGGATTAGGACCTGTGCCGCTTCCTGTGTAAGGCAGGGTCGTACTCTCCGAATGTTGTAGAGCATGAACCTACAGGATCGGGTCACCGCCTTGATGTTAGAGGAGAACGACAGGGTGTTGTCCAGGGTCACGCCAAGGCTCTTCGCACTCTGGGAGGAGGACACAACAGAGTTGTCAACCGTGATGGCGAGATCATGGAACGGGCAGTCCTTCCCCGGGAGGAAGAGCAGCTCCGTCTTGCCAAGGTTCAGCTTGAGGTGGTGATCCGTCAAGATAATATTGATCATGTCACGGTTTACTAAGCCAGAACCCAGAAGCAGACCAGGACAAGGTACTTAGAGACAAAGGTGAGTGTTTATTTCATTGACTCCCGAGTGAGGCTGAATAATCCAGGGAACAGAGCGGGTGGCGTGGATGGGTTGGTGAGGGTGCAGTGGTAGGTCCAGAAATGGCTCGGCAGCCGCCGACCATCAGGCAGAGGTTGGGTGAAGGTTCCGGGTGAGAGACTGCAGACAGAACAAAACGGAGGTGAGTACACAGCAAATCAACAAGGTGCAAAACAACAAAACTAACGCTAGAAACTCAAGGCTGATACGCTGACAACATACTGTTCATGGCTAACGATCCGGCAGGAACTGGATGTTAGGCCAGAGCCTAAGAAGGGTGATGATCAGGACCAGGTGTGCAGATTGCTGATGGGATGCAGGTGCGGAAAACAAGAGCGCTCCCCGGAGCGTTCCCGAACCCTCGGGAAACTGGAGATTACGAACAGGAACACTAGTCACCAGACAGGACCCGACTCAGACAGCCGGGATCGTTACAGTACCCCCCTCCGAGCGAACGCCACCGGGCGGACTCCCCGGAGCGCCAGGATGGAGGCGGTAGAAGTCACTGATGAGGTCCGCATCTAGGACCTGTCGCCGCGGAATCCAACTCCTCTCTTCAGGGCCATACCCCTCCCAGTCCACGAGATACTGGAAACCCCGGCCCCGCCGTCTGGAATCCATGATGCGACGCACCGTGTAGGCAGGACCACCTCCGATCATCCGAGGAGGAGGAGGAGGAGGCGGAGGAGGCAACAGAGGACTGAGGAAGACAGGCTTGAGGCAGGAGACATGAAAGGTGGGATGGACTCTGAGCGTCCTCGGTAGTTTGAGTCGAACTGCCACTGGATTGACCACCTTCTCCACCACAAACGGACCAATGAACTTCGGTAACAACTTCCTAGACTCAGTCCGTAACGGAAGATCCCGTGTGGCCAACCAAACCCCTATCTCCGATGGTATAGGTGGGAGCGGGGATCCGGCGACGATTCGCCTGGAGCTGATACCGGTCCGAAACTCTAAGGAGTGCCTTTCTGGCCCGATGCCAGGTCCGGTGGCAACGACGAATATGGGCCTGAACAGAAGGCACTGAGAGCTCCTTCTCCTGAGACGGGAACAGGGGAGGTTGGTAGCCATACAGGCACTGGAAGGGAGACATCCCAGTGGCAGATGTAGGAAGAGTATTGTGGGCATACTCAACCCAAGGCAACTGAGAGACCCAGGAGGTGGGGTTGGAAGAGACCAGACAGCGTAGCGTGGATTCCATCTTCTGGTTGGCTCTCTCCGCCTGACCATTGGATTGGGGGTGAAACCCAGATGTGAGACTGACTGTAGCTCCAATGGCCAAACAGAAGGACTTCCAGACAGCAGAGGTAAACTGAGGGCCACGGTCGGAAACGATATCACTGGGCAAACCGTGGACCCTGAAAACCTCCCTAACCAGGATCTCGGACGTCTCCGAGGCAGAGGGAAGCTTGGCAATTGGCACAAAGTGGGCGAACTTGCTGAATCTGTCCACGATAGTCAGAACGACCGTGTTCCCCTCAGAAGCGGGCAACCCAGTGACGAAGTCCAGGGCCAGATGCGACCATGGTCGCGGGGAATAGGAAGGGGGTGAAGTAGTCCAGAGCTGGGCCGATTGGTACTCTTATTCTGCGCACACACTGGACAGGCAGCAACAAAACCCCGAGTATCCTCGGCCATGGCAGGCCACCAAAAACGTCTGCGAAGAAACGCCATAGTCCGAGCCACGCCAGGGTGACAAGCCATCTTGCTGGCGTGGGACCATTTGAGGACAGCAGGACGAACCGACTCAGGCACAAACAACCCGACCGGGTGGACCGTTACCGGGACCGGGCTGAGTCCGAAGGGCCGCCAGCACCTCCTCCTCAATCTTCCACATCACTGCTCCCACGACGCAGTTCCGGGGGAGAATTGTCTCGGTCTTGGACCCACTCTCCTCCGTCTTGGAGAACATCCGGGACAAGGCGTCCGCCTTGCCGTTCTTAGATCCAGGTCGGAACGTCAGGGGTAAACTTGAATCGTCCGAAAAACAACGCCCACCTGGCCTGACGGGGAGTTGAGACGTTTAGCCGATTGCACGTAGGCAAGATTCTTGTGGTCAGTCCAGACAATAAACGGTTGCTCCGACCCCTCCAACCAGTGGCGCCACTCCTCCAAGGCAAGTTTCACCGCGAGAAGCTCCCGGTTACCCACATCGTAATTCCTCTCCGCAGGCGAAAGGCGACGAGAGTAGTAGGCGCAGGGATGGAGTTTACTGTCCGTGGAGCATCGCTGCGACAGGATGGCGCCAACTCCCACATCAGACGCGTCCACTTCAACGACGAACTGACGGCCCGTGTCCGGTTGAGAGAGAATCGGTGCGTTGGTGAATCGCCTCTTCAAATCCAGAAAAGCTCGATCCGCCTCCGGATTCCACTTGAAGGTCCTGATACTGGAAGTCAAGGCAGTTAACGGAGCGGCCACACGGCTGTAATCCCGGATGAATCTGCGGTAGAAATTCGCAAACCCCCAAAAAATCTCTGGAGCTGCAATCTCGTACCGGGCTGGGCCCATTCCAGGACCGCTCTAACCTTCTCCTGGTCCATCCTAATCTCTCCCCTGGAGATGATGTACCCGAGAAAGGATGTCGTGTGGGCGTGAAACTCGCACTTCTCGGCCTTCACGAACAGGCGATTCTCCAACAATCGCTGCAGAACCTGCCGGACATGCTGGACGTGGTCGGAAGGTTCCTTCGAGAAGATCAGAATGTCATCCAGGTAAACAAACACAAAGAGACCGATCATATCTCTCAGGACGTCGTTCACCATACTCTGGAATACCGCTGGAGCATTGGTCAGTCCAAACGGCATCACCTGATACTCGAAGTGACCCATCGGGTGTATTGAAACCCGTCAACCACTCGTCCCCCTCTCTGATCCGGACCATGTGATACGCATTGCGTAGGTCTAGCTTGGTGAATACCGTAGCACCCTGTAAGCGAGTCGAAGGCAGAACTCATCAAGGGCAGGGGATACTTGTTCTTGACCGTGATGTCATTCAACCCCCCGATAATCAATACACGGTCGAAGAGAGCCATCCTTCTTACCCACAAAGAAGAATCCTGCCCCCAGGGGGTGATGACGAGGGACGAACGAGACCAGCAGCTAGGGACTCCTTGATGTAGGTCTCCAACGCCTCACGTTCAGGTCGGGAGATACTGTATAACCTTCCCTTGGGGTAGACAGCTCCAGGGAACAGGTTGATGGCACAATCATATGGTCGGTGGGGAGGGAGTGACAGAGCCTTCTGCTTACTGAAAACTTCCCCAAATCGTGATATGTCTCGGGAACCAGGGACAAATCTGGGGGTTTAACCTCAATCACCTGACTGGGAACCGAATGGGGGCAGGCAGTCTTGAGACAGTTAGCATGACAATCAAGGCTCCAACTCGTTACCTTGCCCGTCACCCAATCGAACGTGGGATTGTGTTCCTTCAGCCAGGGGTATCCAAGGACCAGAGGCACATGGGAAGACGGCAGAATGAAGAATGAAATCATCTCAGAATGATTCCCCGACAACCGCATCTTAACCGGTTCCGTCCTCATCGTGATACGTGCCAGCCTACTGCCGTTCAGAGTGGTCGCTTCAATGGCTTCCGGCAATTGCTCCTTGGAAAGCCCCAGCTGTTCCACCAACTCGGCATCAAGAAAGCTTCCATCGGCACCGGAATCGATAAAAGCGTTAATCGCTAAGCTCTGATTCCTGTTCACAAGAGTAGCCGGGAAACGGGGTCTGACAGAGGTACTGAGAGGTTGAAACTGGCTCGCTAAAAGTCCTCCCAACTTTAGCGAGCCGGGCAGTTTGACGACCGCCGGAAACAAGTGGAGATGTAATGTCCCGAGCTACCACAGTAGAGGCAGCAGTTGGTCTTACGTCTATGTTGACGCTCCTCCTTGGTTAACCCGTGCCGCCCCACTTGCATGGGTTCAGAATCGGAAGAGAGGACCTCTCCACTAATCCTTTGTGGTGGAGAATGATCGACGTGTTCTGGTCCACCACCCGACCCGACTGGGAACTGAGAAGCTGATCGATTGGACGGACCCCATTGCTTCTCCCTCCTTCGCTCACGGACTCGATTATCCACCCGAATAGACAAGACTACCAAGCTGTCCAGGTCACTAGGCTCCGGATAGGAGATCAACTCATCCTTGAGCTGCTCCGACAGACCCTGGTAAAAGGCCGCTTGCAGAGACTCCTCGTTCCACCCACTCTCCACAGCCAACGTCTTGAACTCGATCACGAAGTCGGCCACGCTGCGAGTTCCTTGGTGAAGTGAAAACAGGCGCCTAGCTGCGTCCCTCCCTCGGACGGAATGGTCGAAGAGCTTCCTCATCTCGGCCGTGAACCCCTGGTATGAAGCCAAGCAGGGGTCTTGTCGTTCCCAAACGGCTGACGCCCACTCCAGCGCTCGACCACGCAGCAACGCGATCACAAAGGCTATCCTAGCCTTGTCTGTGGCATAAGAGTAGGGCTGTAGATCGAACACTAATCCACACTGCATAAGGAAGGAACGGCATCTTCCCAGCTCCCCCTCATATTTATCCGGCGTCGGAACCTTGGGCTCACGGAAGGACACCGCTCCAGACGCGGCAGGCGAGATGGGTGAAACCGGTAGTGGATCCTCCACCGGAAACTCGCGCTGGTTCTGGACCTCCGTCAGACCGGTAGAAAGGTTCCGAACTGCCAACGCGATCTCCTGTAGCTCCGTGCTATGATGGCCCAACATCTTCTCCTGATGGGTAATGGCATGGCGAACAGAGTCCAGGTCCGCTGGGTTCATTACTGGCCGGATCGTTCTGTCACGGTTTACTAAGCCAGAACCCAGAAGCAGACCAGGACAAGGTACTTAGAGACAAAGGTGAGTGTTTATTTCATTGACTCCCGAGTGAGGCTGAATAATCCAGGGAACAGAGCGGGTGGCGTGGATGGGTTGGTGAGGGTGCAGTGGTAGGTCCAGAAATGGCTCGGCAGCCGCCGACCATCAGGCAGAGGTTGGGTGAAGGTTCCGGGTGAGAGACTGCAGACAGAACAAAACGGAGGTGAGTACACAGCAAATCAACAAGGTGCAAAACAACAAAACTAACGCTAGAAACTCAAGGCTGATACGCTGACAACATACTGTTCATGGCTAACGATCCGGCAGGAACTGGATGTTAGGCCAGAGCCTAAGAAGGGTGATGATCAGGACCAGGTGTGCAGATTGCTGATGGGATGCAGGTGCGGAAAACAAGAGCGCTCCCCGGAGCGTTCCCGAACCCTCGGGAAACTGGAGATTACGAACAGGAACACTAGTCACCAGACAGGACCCGACTCAGACAGCCGGGATCGTTACAGATCATCTTTCCTGTGTAGTTAGTTAGTTAGTTAGTTAGTTAGTTAGTTAGTTAGTTAGTTATGTCACTATAGCTATGGCTGAATATAGAGATAATATTGATCATCTTTCCTGTGTAGTTAGTTAGTTAGTTAGTTAGTTAGTTAGTTAGTTAGTTAGTTAGTTAGTTAGTTAGTTAGGTCACTATAGCTATGGCTGAATATAGAGATAATATTGATCATCTTTCCTGTGTAGTTAGTTAGTTAGTTAGTTAGTTAGTTAGTTAGTTAGTTAGTTAGTTAGTTAGTTAGTTAGTTAGTTAGTTAGTTAGGTCACTATAGCTGTGGCTGAATATAGATATAATATTGATCATATTTCCTGTGTAGTTAGTTAGTTAGTTAGTTAGTTAGTTAGTTAGTTAGTTAGTTAGTTAGGTCACTACAGCTGTGGCTGAATATAGAGATAATATTGATCATCTTTCCTGTGTAGTTAGTTAGTTAGTTAGTTAGTTAGGTCACTATAGATGTGGCTGAATATAGAGAAAATATTGATCATCTTTCCTGTGTAGTTAGTTAGTTAATTAGTTTGTTAGTTAGTTAATTAGTTAGTTAGGTCACTATAGCTATGGCTGATTATAGAGATAATATTGATCATATTTCCTGTGTAGTTAGTTAGTTAGTTAGTTAGTTAGTTAGTTAGTTAGTTAGTTAGTTAGTTAGTTAGTTAGGTCACTATAGCTATGGCTGAATATAGAGTTAATATTGATCATCTTTCCTGTGTAATTAGTTCGTTAGTTAGTTAGTTAGGTCACTATAGCTATGCCTCCTCCTCCTCTCCCACCATACCTCATCTCCTCTCCTCTCTCCTCCTCCTCTCCCACCATACCTCATCTCCTCTCTCCTCCTCCTCCTCTCCCACCATACCTCATCTCCTCTCTCCTCCTCCTCTCCCACCATAACTCATCTCCTCTCTCCTCCTCCTCTCCCACCATACCTCATCTCCTCTCTCCTCCTCCTCCTCTCCCACCATACCTCATCTCCTCTCTCCTCCTCTTCCTCTCCCACCATACCTCATCTCCTCTCTCCTCCTCTTCCTCTCCCACCATACCTCATCTCCATAATCATTACCAACTGACAGTTCAAATCTTGTTGACACCTCCTGGATTGTAAAATAGAGAACTGATCATTTGCAGCCCAAAGATATACTGGTGATTTGAAGTCAATGCCTGTATCTGAAATGACACCCTACCCCCTATATAGTGCACTACTTTGACAAGGGCCCCATCATTCCAAATCCTAAACAAGTTTATCCACTCTACAAAGTTAGGCAACTGATGTATGAATAGGAAACGTGTTCCACAGGCAATTGGTTTAAATACATTACGAAGACAGCTGTGGTGTCATGTCAATATTTTAATTTTAATTATTTAGCAGAGGCTCTTATCCAGAGCGACTTCCAGTTGGCGCATACACGTTTTTTGGTGTGTTTTTTTTTCATACTGGCCCCCCGTGGGAATTGAACCCACAACCCTGGCGTTGCAAGCGCCATGCTCTACCAACTGAGCTACACGGCACTAGTTCAGTTATCTTAGCAAGTTGGCGCAGGCCTAATTAGCCCATTTGTAAGTCGCTCTGGATATGAGAGTCTGCTAAATGACGAAAATGTAAATGTAAATGAAGCCGCGTGCATATATGAACCAATCAAACGCTTTAACCCCGAGGGCACGGGATGGCTGGGGGCGAGGGACACACACACACGTCAACGTCGAGGGTGGGGGGGGTCATGTCGCATCTTCCTTCCCTCTCAGTGAGGTTCTTTCTCACGCGATCGGTTAATTCGATAGGAGTAAAATATATATTTTAAAATCTATATAATCTATATAAAATCTATATATCTTATAAGAGTAAAATTAAAATTTTAAAATATATTAAAGAGGCTATAATCTAACGTATATCATACTTAGCCTATAGGCTATTAATAACCAGTAATTGTATGACCAAATATGCTGAAGAGATGAAGAAGAAATTCCGCAACTCTCGGAGGGCGGTGGTGATCTAGAAGTGCTTCTTAATTGTTAATTAAATTAGACCAAATAGGTCTATGGTGAAATAAACCTTATGAACTTAATATGGGACCAGTAGGTGTTGCAGCCTCTCTCCCTGTACAATAGCCCAATGGGACCAGTAGGTGTTGCAGCCTCTCTCCCTGGACAGTAGCCCAATGGGACCAGTAGGTGTTGCAGCCTCTCTCCCTGTACAGTAGCCCAATGGGACCAGTAGGTGTTGCAGCCTCTCTCCCTGTACAGTAGCCCAATGGGACCAGTAGGTGTTGCAGCCTCTCTCCCTGTACAGTAGCCCAATGGGACCAGTAGGTGTTGCAGCCTCTCTCCCTGTACAGTAGCCCAATGGGACCAGTAGGTGTTGCAGCCTCTCTCCCTGTACAGTAGCCCAATGGGACCAGTAGGTGTTGCAGCCTCTCTCCCTGTACAGTAGCCCAATGACACCAGTAGGTGTTGCAGCCTCTCTCCCTGTACAGTAGCCCAATGGGACCAGTAGGTGTAATTCCTAACTGATAGACCTGAAGACAGAGATTTCAAATAGCACCCTATTCCCCACAGTACAGTGCTTTGACTATGGGGCCTGGTCTCACCTAGTGCACTACACAGAGAACAGGGTGTCGTTTGGAACGTGTAGACCAACGCTTCATGGAAATATGGTATTAAAAGGTGCCTTCGTCTGGGTAACTAAGGCACATGGATCTAATTTGCGACGACTATTAGGTCATCGACAAGAACAGCGCGCCATCGGGGCTCCGGTCCGCTGCCGGGGCAACGGTAGTAGGCCAGTATCCCTTCCCATCTCTAGCCATGGGAGAACTGTGCAATGCTGAGACATGTGCTTTCAATTATAGAGAGATTTATGGCAGATGTTTCCTTTCCCACAGGGATAGTTTTCACCTCTACTGACATGCGACAAAACCAAGGGTCTTGTTCAACTGACATATAGGTCTAGAAAACATCAGTCTTCTGGAGCCGTGGAAGTGTTGAACCAAGGGTTGTTTGTTCTATAAAGCTTCAGTCTTCTGGAGACGTGGAAGTGTTGAACCAAGGGTTGTTTGTTCTATAAAGCGTCAGTCTTCTGGAGCTGTGGAAGTGTTGAACCAAGGGTTGTTTGTTCTATAAAGCTTCATTCTTCTGGAGCCGTTGAAGTTGGATCTATATTTAATCAGAAGACTTCTGTGAAATAAAAGCACACAAATGACATGCTTTCCATCAGGGCGAGAATATTGTATAGCTGATACTTTGCCGTCAAATCTGGAACTCGCCTTTGATTGAATAAAGGGCTTATTATAGGCCTATAATAAATAAGTCATAAATCAACTCTACATTTGGAAACACAAGACTCTTACTAGGAAGTTGTTTGTTTGTTTTCAAATAAGAGAAAATAAAATAGTAAGAAAAAGTGAGAGAAAGAAGTGAGTGGCGCAGTGGTCTAAGACACTAAGTGCTAGCTGTGCCACTAGAGATCCTGGTTCGAATCCAGGCTCTGTCGTAGCCGTCCGCGACCGGGAGACCCATGGGGGCGGCGCACAATTGGCCCAGCGTCGTCCAGGGTAGGGGGAGGGAACGGCCGGCGGGGATGTTGGTAGAGCATGGCGTTTGCAACGCCGGGGTTGTGGGTTCGATTCCCACGGGGGGGCCAGTATGAAAAAGAAAAAAATAATGTATGCACTCACTAACTGTAAGTCGCTCTGGATAAGAGCGTCTGCTAAATGACAACAGAAAAATAACAAAAAAAAAGTGGGTATGTCTGATGAGCTAGGACCTACTAACTGCAGAACAGCCTACAACTACGACGTGTCATAGTCCTTTGAATATCAACTTTTCATACACACTAATAACTCAACCCGACTATTTCAAACGATGTATACACTACTCAGCACAACACGTTAGTTCCTTTACTCACCTTGGTGTACCCTGAACCCAAGATTTTAGCTTAAAAAGTGAGAGGGGCTCAGAGTTTAGGGAAAATGGAGGGGGGAGTGGGGGGTTATAGGTCCATGTTTCTCACCCCTTTGTCCTCGTGACGAGCCGGTCCTGACAGAGGTTAACGTACCATGAGGAGGTTAAACAAACGGACGTTAGGGTTTTAATCCCTCGGACAGATAGAGAGAGAGAGAACTATGGCGTGGAAGAAACAACGGACATATCGGCGACACCAACTGAAATGGCTTTAAACTCACAGGAGCTTACTAAGAGAAAATGTTAAAGAGGTTTCCGTTAGTTGTTCTCAATCTGTTTTTAAAAAATCCAAGTTGCCTGGAAATGACGACAGGCCTGCTTGATATTTGCGCTGGGTGATTAAAAGTCCAGTTTGGTTTCATGATTTCTTTATCCTTTAACTTGCGCTAAATAACTTGAGCTACCAATCGAAGAGATTACAGCCAAACTGATTTGTGAATCTAATAATTGTAAGTTGTATGCCTATTGCTCTGAGTCCAATAAAACGTGTTTATTACATTAATAAATAACTGAAATAAATGACAAGCATTTCAGCTTTATTGTGGAATTAGTGATGTGGGTTTTACTGATAAAATGACTCCAAAATCGAAGGAACTAGAAACACCATAAATACTACAATTTGGTAACTTTTATCATTGGTTCATTATAAGCATTGAACAGGTAACGTTATAAAACTGGTTGTTTGGATCCTGGACGCTGATTAGTTGATATGCGGAAGTTGTGGGACAACAACACTCGCAAAATACCATGACGTGTTAATATCATAATTCCACTGTCCCGCAGCCCATGTAGGAAAATCATAAACCTCATCTCCCTCGGGGAAAAAAGCGTCTACACATATTTTTTTTTCCATTGGTACTATTTGGTTTGGTTGGGGGTTGTATAAACCTACCTGTCTGCCTCTACAACCTGTGAAACAATGTGTCATTTTATAAAGGCGAACTCTCCCGTGCCAGCAAAGAAGAGGCAAGCGCTGTCTGTTACCGACCAGCGCCAGGACCATGGACAGTTCATCCACTCGTGCGCCATCAACGGAAACTTCACTTTTAACATCACGGTCTAGCTTGGTTACCTCGGACTCGCCGAAAAATTGCCTATGTAGTTCAACTTCTTGTCTCTCATCATCATTCAATCTCTGCTAGCTAGCTACATGCCAATGATTTCTTTAGCGTAGCAACGTCGAATGAATAAAATGAGGAAGGGGATCATCATCTCGGGGATCTACGAAGTTCTCTGGAAAAGAATGAACGATGTGAAAGGAGTGTTTCACGACGCGCTACCGGAACTGACCTTCCACGGAGTTACATTATTTTTCAGAGAACGCATAGAGCCCCGAGTTGATTATAACCCTTTTATACCATGGCTATAATTTAACACATTTACCCGCTAGAAATGTGTTCATTTGCAGGTAGAAATGTCAAATCAAATCAAAATGTTATTGGTCGCATACACATACAGAACTATTTAGCAGATGTTATTGCGGGTGTAACGAAATGCTTTTGTTGCTAGTTCCAGCAGTGCAGTAATATGTAACAATTCACATCAATACACACAGATCTAAAAGTAAAATAATGGAATTAATAAATATATAAATATTAAGACGAGCAATGTAGGAGTCCGGAGTATAAATATTGTATAGACATTATAGACATTATGGACAGTATGTGGATAAAATATTGAGTATATCTGTAGCTAGCAAGTTTACTAGATAGTGACAGTAGTTGCCATGGTAACCAAACAATCAGTCCTAGCTTGCCATTATGAAAATCTAATTCAACAATACCAATATTTTCAATTCTACTTTTGCTTTCAAAAGCAGCTCAAACATAGAACATTTAAGAACTATAGCCATTGAATTCTACCATGCAAATATACTGTGTGTTATAAGGAAATAATTCACGCTCTAGAATGCACTTAAAGCCAATTAGAAACGAGTATTCAACAATGCCACGGTATAATTGTCACACTCTGGCTCTGGGACTTTTTATGTTTAGTCAGGGTGTGTAGATTTCCGTGTGTTTTGTACTGTGTGTAGTGTCTAGGTGTTCGCGTTCTATGTTTGGTCAGTGACTCCCAATCGGAGGTAACGAGTGTCAGCTGTCGGCTCGTTATCTCTGATTGGGAGCCATATTTAAAATGTCTGTGTTCACTTTGTGGGTGTGGGTTTTTGTTCATTGTTCAGTAGTTGTCACTGAGGACTTCACGATCGTGGTTTGTTTTGTATTTCTCGTGTTGTATTATTAAAGTCATCATGTTCACTCCAAACGCTGCGCTTTGGTCGTACTTCATAGGCGATCGTGACAGAAAAACCCACCACAACGAGACCAAGCAGCAGTTGGATGATGAGTGGTGGAGCCAGAAGAGCGAAGGTTGGGAGAGGACATTAGAGGCCTGGTCCACGGGGAGGAGAGACCCCCAGAAAATTTTTTAGGGGGGGGCTCACGACGTCGGGGCAGCAGGAGTACGGGATTGAGGAGTGCAGAAGGTTGGCAGAGGAGGCCGCCAGGTTAAGGGGGCCACTGGTCACGAAGGGGAAGGAAGGTGTGGAGGCAGGGCGAAAGGTACTGGGGTGTGTTACCAGTCCGGTCCGGCCCGTTCCTGATCCCCGTGGAGGGCCAGGGGTGTGTGTCCCCAGTGCGGTCCTGTCTGTTCCTGCTCCCCGCACCAAGTCTGTGGTGCGTTTCGTCAGCCCTGTCCGGCCCGTGCCTGCTCCCCGCACCAAGCCAATGATGCGCGTCGCCAGCTCGGCCCGGCCTGTTCCTGCTCCCCGCACCAAGTCTGTGGTGCGTTTCGTCAGCCCTGTCCGGCCCGTGCCTGCTCTCCGCACCAAGGCTGTGGTACGTGTCGCCAGCCCGGTTCGGCCTGTTCCTGCTCCCCGGCCCAAGTCTGTGGTGCGTCTTGTCAGCCCTGTCCGGCCTGTTCCTGCTCCACGCACCAAGCCAAGGGTGCGTTTCGTCAGCCCTGTCCGGCTCGTTCCTGCTCTCCGCACCAAGTCTGTGGTGCGCGTTGCCAGCCCATTCCGGTCCGTTCCTGCTCCACGCACCAAGCCAGGGGTGTGTATCGTCAGCCCGGTCCGGTCCGTTCCTGTTCCACGCACCAAGCCAGGGGCGCGTGTCGTCAGTCCGGTTCCGGCCAGCGGGGCTAGACAGGACCAGGGGTACTTTGGGGGGTTGGAGAGGAAGTGGGGAGGAAGCCCG
>NW_025533861.1:310000-332500 GCF_020615455.1 Coregonus clupeaformis
AACAGGAGATAGACTAGTGCCCTGTCCAGGGGGTGTACTGTACATCAAGCTGTCTCACTACAGAAACAGGAGATAGACTAGTGTCCTGTCCAGGGGGGTGTACTGTACATCAAGCTGTCTCACTACAGAAACAGGAGATAGACTAGTGTCCTGTCCAGGGGTGTACTGGTACATCAAGCTGTCTCACTACAGAAACAGGAGATAGACTAGTGTCCTGTCCAGGGGTGTACTGTACATCAAGCTGTCTCACTATAGAAACAGGAGATAGACTAGTGTCCTGTCCAGGGGGTGTACTGTACATCAAGCTGTCTCACTACAGAAACAGGAGATAGACTAGTGTCCTGTCCAGGGGGTGTACTGTACATCAAGCTGTCTCACTATAGCAACAGGAGATAGACTAGTGTCCTGTCCAGGGGGTGTACTGTACATCAAGCTGTCTCACTGTAGAAACAGGAGATAGACTAGTGTCCTGTCCAGGGGGTGTACTGTACATCAAGCTGTCTCACTATAGAAACAGGAGATAGACTAGTGTCCTGTCCAGGGGGTGTACTGTACATCAAGCTGTCTCACTACAGAAACAGGAGATAGACTAGTGTCCTGTCCAGGGGGTGTACTGTACATCAAGCTGTCTCACTATAGAAACAGGAGATAGACTAGTGTCCTGTCCAGGGGGTGTACTGTACATCAAGCTGTCTCACTATAGAAACAGGAGATAGACTAGTGTCCTGTCCAGGGGGTGTACTGTACATCAAGCTGTCTCACTACAGAAACAGGAGATAGACTAGTGTCCTGTCCAGGGGGTGTACTGTACATCAAGCTGTCTCACTACAGAAACAGGAGATAGACTAGTGTCCTGTCCAGGGGTGTACTGGTACATCAAGCTGTCTCACTACAGAAACAGGAGATAGACTAGTGTCCTGTCCAGGGGGTGTACTGGTACATCAAGCTGTCTCACTACAGAAACAGGAGATAGACTAGTGTCCTGTCCAGGGGGTGTACTGGTACATCAAGCTGCCTCACTACAGAAACAGGAGATAGACTAGTGTCCTGTCCAGGGGGTGTACTGTACATCAAGCTGTCTCACTACAGAAACAGGAGATAGACTAGTGTCCTGTCCAGGGGGTGTACTGGTACATCAAGCTGTCTCACTACAGAAACAGGAGATAGACTAGTGTCCTCTCCAGGGAGTGTACTGTACATCAAGCTGTCTCACTACAGAAACAGGAGATAGACTAGTGTCCTGTCCAGGGGGTGTACTGTACATCAAGCTGTCTCACTACAGAAACAGGAGATAGACTAGTGTCCTGTCCAGGGGGTGTACTGTACATCAAGCTGTCTCACTACAGAAACAGGAGATAGACTAGTGTCCTGTCCAGGGGGTGTACTGTACATCAAGCTGTCTCACTACAGAAACAGGAGATAGGCTAGTGTCCTGTCCAGGGGGTGTACTGTACATCAAGCTGTCTCACTACAGAAACAGGAGATAGGCTAGTGTCCTGTCCAGGGGGTGTACTGTACATCAAGCTGTCTCACTACAGAAACAGGAGATAGACTAGTGCCCTGTCCAGGGGGTGTACTGTACATCAAGCTGTCTCACTACAGAAACAGGAGATAGACTAGTGTCCTGTCCAGGGGGTGTACTGTACATCAAGCTGTCTCACTACAGAAACAGGAGATAGACTAGTGTCCTGTCCAGGGGGTGTACTGTACATCAAGCTGTCTCACTACAGGAGATAGACTAGTGTCCTGTCCAGGGGGTGTCCTGGTACATCAAGCTGTCTCACTACAGAAACAGGAGATAGACTCGTGTCCTGTCCAGGGGGTGTACTGTACATCAAGCTGTCTCACTACAGAAACAGGAGATAGACTAGTGTCCTGTCCAGGGGGTGTACTGGTACATCAAGCTGTCTCACTACAGAAACAGGAGATAGACTAGTGTCCTGTCCAGGGGATGTACTGTACATCAAGGCTACTTACTTAGATGTGGCACCCTATTCCATATATAGTGCACTACTCTGTCCAAAAGTAGTGCACTATGTAGGGAATAGGGCACCATTTCAGATGAATCCCCAGTCACCAACCCTGTTAAAACTGTTTAGACTTCAGCTCTACTCAAACAGTCTGGACAGCACAGCTGCACTCAGACGTACAGCCAACTAGATTAAAGACAATCACATCTCACTAACTGGTATAGGAAAGGTCCCTGCGTAGCTGTCCTGAAGCAACTGAATGACCAGCTGACTGACTGACTGGCTGACTGACTGGCTGGCTGACCGGCTGACTGACTGACTGACTGACTGACTGACTGGCTGACCGGCTGGCCGACTGGCTGACTGGCTGACTGACTGACTGACTGACTGGCTGACCGGCTGGCCGACTGACTGGCTGACCGGCTGGCCGACTGGCTGACTGGCTGACTGACTGACTGGCTGATTGACTGACTGACTCACTGGCTGACTGACCGACTGACTGGCTGGCAGATAGAAAGGGGCCTGTTGGCACTGGGGAAGGTTGGAGGAGCAGACCTGGTAAAACACTGGTAAGGGTAGAAAGAAAGATATAGGGAGAGGGGGTGGTCTGTAGGGCTGTGGTAGAGATAGGAGGTGCTGAGGCTTGGTAATGATAGGCAGAGTTTAAAGAGGACTGCTTGTGGTGGAAGGCTGGCCGGGTAAAGGACACGCCCGGCTGGATGAGGATCAGGGAGGATCAGGGGGGGCAGAGAGGGGGAGGAGAGGGTGGAGAGAGAGAGGGAGGAGAGAGTGGGGGGGGAGAAGAGAGAGGGAAGAGAGAGGGAAGAGAGCGGAAATAGAGAGGGGGAGAGAGGGAATAGAGAGGGGGAGAGTGGGAATAGAGATGGGGAGAGAGGGAAGAGGGAGGGAATAGAGAGGGGGAGAGAGGGAAGAAAGAGGGAATAGAGGGAGGAGAGAGTTAAGAGAGGGGAGAAAGTGGGGAGAGAGGGGTGAGAGAGTGAGAGAGGGAAGAGGGGAGAGAGAGGGGGGGGAAATGGGGAGAGAGGGGGGCCTCTGGGGCTGGAGAAGGCTGGGGAGAGTAGGGGGAGGCCGAGGGGACTAGAAAATAGGGAGAGAAGAGGGAGAGAGGGGAAGGCTGGGTGAGAGAATAGAGGAGAGTAGGGGGAGAGAGGGGGAGGCTGGGAGAGAGAACAGAGGAGAGTAGGGGGAGAGAGGGGGAGGCTGGGTGAGAGAACAGAGGAGAGTAGGGGGAGAGAGGGGGGAGGCTTGGAGAGAGAATAGAGGAGAGTAGGGGGAGAGAGGGGGAGGCTGGGTGAGAGAATAGAGGAGAGTAGGGGGAGAGGGGGAGGCTGGGAGAGAGAATAGAGGAGAGTAGGGGGAGAGAGGGGGAGGCTGGGTGAGAGAATAGAGGAGAGTAGGGGGAGAGAGGGGGGAGGCTTGGAGAGAGAATAGAGGAGAGTAGGGGGAGAGAGGGGGAGGCTGAGAGAGAGAACAGAGGAGAGTAGGGGGAGAGAGGGGGAGGCTTGGAGAGAGAATAGAGGAGAGTAGGGGGAGAGAGGGGGAGGCTTGGAGAGAGAATAGAGGAGAGTAGGGGGAGAGAGGGGGAGGCTGGGAGAGAGAAGAGAGGAGAGTAGGGGGAGAGAGGGGGAGGCTGGGAGAGAGAACAGAGTAGAGATGAGGGAGAGAGTGGTAGGCTGGGAGAGAGAACAGAGGAGAGTAGGGGGAGAGAGGGAGGCTGGGGCTATCTGCCCCCAGAGCAGAGGGCGGTGGTCCACATACCACATCAGTGAGACGGCCCAGTGTACACAGAGAAATATGAGCTAAACAGTCTACTAATACACACAGACACACACACAGACCAAGAGAGACAGAAACACACACAGACTCAAAACAGACAGAAACACAGACTTAAAACGGACAGAAACACAGACTTAAAACGGACAGAAACACAGACTTAAAATGGACAGAAACACACACAGACTTAAAACAGACAGAAACACAGACTTAAAACGGACAGAAACACAGACTTAAAACAGACAGAAACACAGACTTAAAACGGACAGAAACACACACAGACTTAAAACAGACAGAAACACAGACTTAAAACAGACACACAGAGTCGTGTGTAGACTCAGGGCAGTATAAATGGTATCAGGTTATAACCAGGAATATACCATAGATAAATAACATGGTTCTGTCTCCACTGTTTCCCTCAGGGCAGTATAAATGGTATCAGGTTATAACCAGGAATATACCATAGATAAATAACATGGCTCTGTCTCCACTGTTTCCCTCAGGGCAGTATAAATGGTCTCAGTATTTGGGATGCAGACTAAATCAGAGCAGCTGTAGTTCCGGTGAAACATGTGCACAGGTCTACACAACAAGGTCTAGAATAGATCACACACACACACACACACACACACACCAGCACACATACACACACACACACCTAAAAACGAAGCTGAAAACAATTATTGGAATACAACAACTACCAAAAGCGGTGCACTATATAGGGAATAGGGTGCCATTCTCTGGTCTAAAGCGGTCCACTATATAGGGAATAGGGTGCCATTCTCTGGTCTAAAGTAGTGCACTATATAGGGAATAGGGTGCCATTCTCTGGTCTAAAGTAGTGCACTATATAGGGAATAGGGTGCCATTCTCTGGTCTAAAGCGGTCCACTATATAGGGAATAGGGTGCCATTTGGGATGCATCCGTTTCCCGGGTTTGTTGAGAGTGCAGTGTAGCCTGTAGTGTTGTGTTCAAGCTCAATGACTTCCCATTACATTGGATCGGATAAGATAATGACTTTAGATTAACACTGGCCTTTATTTATTTTCTTTAGAAGTACAGTCCTGTATGGGAAGGATGATTAACCCTGAAATATATTTTGGGGCGAATTACAATAAAATATTTTCTTAATCAAGAGATCCCACTTGGCACAGAAGTCAGTTCAAGGTCTAATTTTGATTTACATTTCAACTTTTCAACTATTGTGAATTCAACGTGAAACAGCAGCAACAATAAAATAAATCACCATGTCATTGGATTTAGGTTAAAAGGTGAAAAAATACGAAATGCCCTTACCTTGATGACTTTGTGCAAATCCAATGGGTTGTCCACGTTGATTCAACAAATATTTATTCAACCAGTTTTTGCCCAGTGGGATATCACCGATGACTAGCACGCCTATTAAATGACTCAGGCTAGACGTAGGCCTAGCGGATGAGTAGGCAAAGTGGTTGTTTTCAACAGGGAAATTCAAGGTATTTCGAGTGATAGCCTATAGGCATAACCGTAATTCCAAGCAAGCTCATTTTAGATCTAACTGAGTGAAACAATCCGTCTTCCATCAAGCAGACAGGACAGGTTTTTTTCCCCTTGTAAATGATCACACGTTATTCGGCTACACACGAAAGGACAGATCCGACCTGACAAAACCGGAACATTTTAGAAATATTTAGCACAAAGGCTAAATCTACAATTAGGCCAAGTAATTTTAACAACAATGTGGTTAATTCGGGCCCGAAAAAACAAAGTACATTCAACATTGTTTTATCGAATGCGGCATGACTGCAGCAATGTTTTTACATTGATGGCCTAGAGATAACTTGTGCGTGGGATGCCATAAATAAGTCGGCCTATTTTTATTATTGAATTACTTTGTATTTTCTGTGGATGCAATCAATAGACTATTATTTTATCAATTGGGCTATATGACGACATTCACCCCCAAATAGACAAATCATGTCCCATAAGGTTTGATAAAAAATTGCCACAAATTTACATTTTACATTTACATTTACGTCATTTAGCAGACGCTCTTATCCAGAGCGACTTACAAATTGGTGCATTCACCTTATGATAGCCAGTGGGACAACCACTTTACAATATATATATCTGTTGTTGTTGTTGTTTTGTTTTGTTTGTTTTTTGGGGGGGGGGGGGGTGTAAGGGGGGGGTAGAAGGATTACTTTATCCTATCCCAGGTATTCCTTAAAGAGGTAGGGTTTAAAGTGTCTCCAGAAGGTGGTGAGTGACTCCGCTGTCCTGGCGTCGTGAGGGAGCTTGTTCCACCATTGGGCATGCAGAAATGTCCATGCATTTCTTACGATATTTTAACCGTCAACCCAAAAGACGGTTTGAAATGCAAAGAATGCGGAAGTTCAGTGGGCCTACATGACAATATCTGGGGGTTGTGTTTTTGAGCTGCAATAATAAACAATGTAAGAAATGCGTTGCATGTCTAATAAGTTTGTGCTCAAGTTTCAATACTTCAGTAAATAAATAAATAATAGTAGCCTAAGTAAATAAATCAATGCACTTATAGCTCATAAAATATATAAAATTACATAATTTCAATTTTGTATGCCGATTAGTTTTTTCCCTTGAAGAGCAAAGATTGAGAGACCCAAAAATGCATCCATCCTTCTACACACTAAGTCCAACCACTCACCCCAATATCAAGACAACAACAACGAACCACGCCCTACTAGGTCCTTCACTCCAACCAGACATGACAGGTGCGTGACCTCTCTGAGCACCGGGTCATAGGACCGTTTCATTCCCGTTATTGAGTGTAGTGTAAAGAGGAGCGTGCTCTATGATCCGTGTGTCAAAGGCTAACTCTGGCCTATAGGTACTATGAGAGAAAGAGAGGAGAGGGGGGGATAGAGAGAGAGAGAGTGAGGGAGGGAGAGAGATGCGGTGAGGAGAGCCAGTTAGTTGTCCGGGTAAAGGTCATCACTGCCGCTGACTCCATTGAGATAAATAATAAAAGCCCAACATGTCTGGTTGCCATTTCAACCTTAAAGGGTAAAAAGGGCCTTCGGCGCTCAATTGAATATTTCCATGAAGGATGATGAAACCATGGTTTTCCTTAGGAAAGAGAATATTAACTTAATTAATATTAAGACGTAATTAATGCCACCAATACATGTATAGCCCAGAACATAGGCCAATCGATGAGCTGGATTGCAGACACGTAAAAAGTCTAAACATATTCAGTGTCATTAAAAAAAAATATATATAGCCGATCTCGGCTATTGTTGACTACCTGAGTAATGTAACATCATTTTACATTTTAGTCATTTAGCAGACGCTCTTACCCAGAGCGACTCACAGGAGCAATTAGGGTTAAGTGTCTTGCTCAAGGGCACATCGACAGATTTATATGGAATTCGTGTTTTAGGCCTACGTGTTTTTCTGTAATATTTCTGTCAGTAATACAGGCCAGGGTAGGGTATAGGTCTAAAATACCGTTATTTTCCGTATCCAGCCCAAAATGAAATCCAAATTATGTTGGATGTATTGTAGGGCTAGGACCTAAGTTGAAAGCAAAGCAATATGCAATCGGCCCATAGCCGTAATTCTTATACGAGTAATGTTTTACGACATTTATGACAGTAATGACACAACTCAAAAACAAATGTCACATGTCCTTGGTTCTAATAGCGTAACTTCATTTATAGGCCTATGTGATTGGGAGATTAATTAAATAATAGACTTAAGACTTAATAATAAGACGACTGCCTACAGTGAATCTATTTTCACCAAAATATGCTCGAAAAAATAAATGTCACTGCTCACTTATCGGAAATATTAAGCTAGCCTACATATAGTATGGTGTTCCTAGCTAAGGTATGACATACAGTCAAGACGACAGCGTCATAACATAAAATAGTGCAGTAATAAAACACATACAGAATGGAGAGAAAACAACAACACATATTTAGCCTGTCCTTCTCTCCTCGCACAGAAAAGCGCACTCGGTAAAAGCCTACATTAGCCTGATAGAGTTGGACGATATGGACAAAATCCATATTGCGATAAATTACCTGAATTGAAGCGATAATGATAAATAGAAGGAAACGTTTATAACTTGAATAATATGCGCCACAGTTTTTTGAAAACGGTATTATCTACTACTACTAGTTTGATGGTTGTAGACATCAATTGTCCCATTAACAATCACCCATATTAGCAAGCTTATAATTTCTCTAGTACAGGCTGCTTATCTGTATGGAATGGTATCAGAAAAATGCCTGCGATAAATGATCAGGATGGTTTGTGTCAATGATTAGCAGTGTATCGTCCCAGCTCTACAACAGAACAAATAACGCTTTACGCAGAGCTATACGCAGAGCTTTACGCAGAGCTATAGGCAGAGCTAAACGCAGAGCTATAGGCAGAGCTTTACGCAGAGCTATAGGCAGAGCTAAACGCAGAGCTATAGGCAGAGCTTTACGCAGAGCCATACGCAGAGCTTTACGCAGAGCTATACGCAGAGCTTTAAGCAGAGCTACACGCAGAGCTTTACGCAGAGCTATACGCAGAGCTTTAAGCAGAGCTATAGGCAGAGCTATACGCAGAGCTATAGGCAGCGCGGCGCATTTTCCGTCACAAGAACATGGCCTCAAAGTTTTAACTATGATGCTTTTGGAGTCCCCTTTTTAGAGCCTACATGACAAGCAGAATACTGCATCTTCCCGGTCAGCCAATAGGCGGTGGTGTGTGTACGGTAGTAGATACAGACGGCTCTTCCTTTCCGCGTATAGCGCCGTGGAACGTGGAACCATACGGGAAACCCGGGAGGAGGACGACTGCGCGCTCTATCTCTTCCTGTATTTTCATTTGCCTCCTAATTTGACCCAAATAAAGGCTCGTGCACTGACAGGGGGGGTTCTCCCTGGCCTCGGAGGTGCACGCACGCAGGCACACACGAGCGCACTCAGCAGTAGCTGAGGGGAGACTAGAGGCGAGTCCCCATCAGACAGAGTCATTCTCGTATTCGTCCCTATTCCTTTTATAGTGCACTAATTTTGACCAGGGCTCTTTGACCAGGGCTGTGGTCTAAAGTAGTGCACTGTGTAAGGGACAGAGTGCCATTTGGGCCGGAAACCTCTCTCCGGTCCTTGAGTAATCCCATTTGCTATTGTGCTTGTTCAATCAGCGGATACAGTTGACTCGCTTCCCGCTGTAGGCTACTACCTCTCCGGACTCTGCCCGGTGCTGCTGCTGGCGCCACGGAGCTCCAGGGCCGCCCCTGTAACGATTTCCACGTGTCGGTAAGGATTTATCGTTTATAAACCGGAGGAAATGGAGAAACACGTTTGAGATTGTGCTTTTGAGCTCTGGCCGGGACACACAAGAACAACAACAACAACGGAAATAACAGTTTTATTTTGCCTAGTAATAGAACACACGTGCACGTCGACAACGGAATTGAAGGTTCGGACGGACGCAGGAGGACCCGTCGTGATTGTTTTGTTTGAGGGGCCAGGGATTTGCGTATTTTCTCAACTAAAAACATAATGCACGACAAGGCGACAGACACCCTGGCTTCGACACGGTCGAAAGTCTCCTCGTTTTACATTGAAAACCTACTCGGCTCGAGTAAGAATGGAGAGTCAACGTATTTCAACCGACAAGACACAACAACAACAACAGCCAGTATAGTAGCAGGACCGCGGAGGAGAGTATGGAGCGGAATGAGATGGTCTACCCTAGCCGAGTCCTAGCGGGACATCGGAGCCAAGTGGCTGGTCAAGTGGCAGCCTGCTCCGGCCTCGGCGCCGAGGGTTCCCCCCGGAGAGACTCGCAGTTAGCATGCTACAGAGCGGCTGCAGCCGATCACTTTAAACCACTATGTTTCAGAAAGTCCGCCAGTAAGTAGCCTATATCTTTATTCTGTTGGATAAATAGTCGTTTTTAACTGCACGGTCGAATCTACGGTATGGGTTACATTGTAAATTAAACCCCTAAAGAGTAATCTGTCTGTATTCCATTAGATAAATATTAGTATAATTATCTTCGACTGCATGATCGAAGCTGGTAGGATAGTCTATAATTGTAAATAAAAACAGCTTCTCACTGCGATCGAAGGGTTTGAGCGGCCAATCATGTTAGGCTACAACAGCACGAGGTTTTAGGCCTGTAGCCAACATCTTTTTTATTTAACCTTTATTAATCAGTCCCATTGAGGTCAAAATAATTATTTTACAAGGGAGACCTGCAAAGATGGTTTAACCACATCTAAAAATACAAAAAAAGCCATCCACGAATCTCGCCACGCATGACGCGTAAGTCCATATAACTACGCCTAGGCCCAGAACATATGTTACACAATATGTTACTTCTATATCGTGGTCCTGATAGTCCTATTTCTCATCACGACTAAGCCTATATCTCTAATTACGCACTCTGCCTGTCGCAATACGTGCATCCCAAATGTCACCCTATTCCCTATATAGTGCACTTATTTTTGACCAGAGCCCTATGGGTGAGTTAGTGTTATGTTAGACCAAACTCGGTGCCATACGGCCATGGTTAAAAGTAGTTCACTATATAGGGAATAGGGTTCAATTTATGGATTGTAGTCTATCGCTAGGCTTACTGGGATGTGTCCCTGGTCCTGTCTGGTCAGCTAGTCTACTGATAGAGGGATGTGTCCCCTGGTCCTGTCTGGTCAGCCAGTCTACTGATAGAGGGATGTGTCCCCTGGTCCTGTCTGGTCAGCTAGTCTACTGATAGAGGGATGTGTCCCCTGGTCCTGTCTGGTCAGCCAGTCTACTGATAGAGGGATGTGTCCCCTGGTCCTGTCTGGTCAGCTAGTCTACTGATAGAGGGATGTGTCCCCTGGTCCTGTCTGGTCAGCCAGTCTACTGATAGAGGGATGTGTCCCCTGGTCCTGTCTGGTCAGCCAGTCTACTGATAAAGGGAGAGGGTCAAAGAGTCCAGGGCCTTGGTCAAAAGTAGTGCACTATATAGGGAATAGGATGGGGTCTGTCTCTCTGTCCCGTCTGACTAGGCAGCCTACTGGGGGGGCATTATGCTTAATTTGGTAAAACTAACAGAATCAGCGAGCTAGAGGACACTCTCTCTTTATCCCTCTATCTCCCCACCCTCTCTCTCTCTCTCTCTCTCTCTCTCTCTCTCTCTCTCTCTCTCTCTCTCTCTCTCTCTCTCTTTGTCTCTCTCTCTCTCTCTCTCTCTCTCTCTCTCTCTCTCTCTCTCTCTCTCTCTCTCTCTCTCTCTCTCTTTCTCTTGCTCTCTCTCTCTCTCTCTCTCTCTCTCTCTCTCTCTCTCTCTCTTTGTCTTTCCCTCTCTCTCTCTCTCTCTCTCTCTCTCTCTCTCCGAACGCACCAGCGGCCATTCCAAACTCATTAAAGGCTCAAGAGCGCAATTGGTTTGTCCGAGTGGGTGACCCCCGGGTCGGGTGGACGGCAGGGGCAGAAGAGGGACAGGGGACTTGGCCTCTTTCTTCAGAACAGCCGTACAGGCACGAGGTTATATCCCATGGCACCCAATTCTCTATACTTTGGAGTCTTATGGGCCCTGGTCAAAAGTAGTGCACTATATAGGGAATAGGGTGCTGTTTGAAGGTCTTAGGGACCTGGTTAGGAGGGTTGTTGTTAGTTAGCTTGTTCATATTTTGATGACAGTGTTTTGTCAGGTCTATAGGCGCGTATCAACAGCAATCAGACTAGCGTTACGTCCCAAATGGCACCCTGTTACCTGGGCCCTAGGTCAAAAGTAGTGCACTGTAAAGGGAACAGGGGGCCATTTTGGGCGCATCCTACTATTCAGAATTGGTAGGCCCCTGACCACCTTGGCCAGCTTGGTTATCTCTCCATCAGTTATCTGTCCATCAGTTATCTGTCCATCAGTTATCTGTCCATCAGTTATCTCTCCATCAGTTATCTCTCCATCAGTTATCTCTCCATCAGTTATCTCTCCATCAGTTATAAATATCTCTCCATCAGTTATCTCTCCATCCTGTTAATCGTCAGTTCAAAGATGAACTATAGCTATAGGCCTGTATTTTAACCCTTTGTTTTTCTGGCCAACTGTTGTTCTCAGCAACAGCCTATTGAAATCAATCTAACTTTGATGCCATGTGTCCATATTCTATTCATATTCTATTCATGTTCTATTGTATTTTTTTCCACAGGTCCCAAAGAGGAAAGCAGAAGCTCAGCTAACCGTTGCTGCTCCATCTCAGCCAGCGACCGAGACTCCGTCTCTCCCGCCGTGTCGGAAGAACCCACTGAAGGCAGCTACAAAACGGGACGGAAAACGGCAGACAGCAGCCTGACCGACGACAACGACGAAACGCAGAACGCCTTTGATGATCGGTCGGACCTTGAAGCCCCTCTGGACCCGAGCTCTGTCCGGAAGAAGAAAACTAGAACCGTTTTCAGTCGGAGTCAGGTGTTTCAGTTGGAGTCGACGTTCGATTTGAAACGGTACCTCAGCAGTTCTGAACGGGCAGGTCTCGCGGCCTCGCTCCACCTAACGGAAACGCAGGTGAAAATCTGGTTCCAGAATCGACGGAACAAATGGAAGAGACAGTTGGCCGCGGATCTCGAGGCCACAAACGTTTCCCACTCGGCCCAACGGATAGTCAGAGTTCCCATTCTATATCACGAGAGCTCCACGCCCTCGACGTTGGGTTTCACCATCAACGTGCCCCAGGTCTCCCCACCTTTGACGAGTTTCTCAAACCCCGTGAACTATTCCCTCTCATCGTTCGCGCACTCCATGAGTTTGCTACGCTCGCAAATGAAAGGGTTGGTGTAAAAAAAAAAAAAGAAGAGAGAGACCATTATCGGTCTTTCATTTTTGTTCACACCATATTATCATTATTCAGTTATTGAAGATACTGAATCGTGCAATAAATGCAATGGCCGCAGAAAACTATACAAGTAAAAAAAGTTTGACGCATCCAAAGAGAAGGCCTTTAGGCTTACATTGACCATGATTATACACACATTTTAAAGTGATAAATGATCGCTGTGTTTTTAAAGTTGTTAATTGTACTACTTTACATATCTACTTTATTCTACTCTCGCCACAGTGGGATGATGATAGTGTTCAGCTGGCCCATATTGGCTAGGTTTTGAATACACACTTATTTTTGCAAAGACGTTTATTCAAAGACAGTTTCCAACGTCACTTTTTTTCACAATATAGCTGTAAATAAACAAATCACAAGAGATGAGTGACGTGTGTGTGTGCTGTTGTTGTCCAGTGTGTCCTCGCGCAAGGTGCTCGGGGTCAATTTCGAGCTGTTTCGAATCGAGTCCGGAGCTGAACCTGCATGAGATTCGATGTATCAACTATGGCCCACAGTTGATAATCCATGTGAAATTGTAAGTCATTTGATTGTAATTTGATCGGAATTGACCCCAATCTCTTGGCTCCTCCCTGACTATAGGCTACAAGTATAGCCTACATCTTTTCTTTCACCAGTTTTACTTGATCAAATAGACACCAAGGAGGACAGAATATATAGAATGCCGCTAACTACACAAGTCCCCGCCGCAGCGTTAGTTCTGACACATATCAGCGCATAGGCCTACACTTAATACAATTTAACGTTAACAGTTACAAAATGGAGTGCGTAGCACAAAGCTGTAGGTGAGCGGAGAAGGGAAGAATGTGCCTATTTGAAAGCTAAATATATTTTTAAAAACTAGCTCGTGACATGTTTTAATTTTTTTTTAGGCAGGCCTAAAATCCTCTCTATCCTACAACTGAACTGCCCTCCTCACTAAAAAAAAAAAAAAAAAGAGGAAATATGGTTTGATGGCATCATTCATATTTATAAACACACGGGGGCATCGAAAGGACGACACGGTGAGGACAAATCAATTACAGGCCTCAAATACCCTGCGTGAATAGACCCTATTGCGTAATATGACATCACGCTACCACAACACCGGGCCTGAGCTGGCTGGCAGCTGGCGAGTTGTTCATGTGGGCTGCAGTAGACTAGGCTGCTGTATAAGAAACAGTTGAACAGTATAGTTGGTTTATGGACCTTTATGGTAGCGCTCAGCTTTGTCTACGGCCCGTAGTAGGCTACTATGAGAATATTGTTTTATTTATTTGCAACACGGGTAGGCGATTTATTCAGAGGGTTGACGGACCCACTAAAGTAGCCTTTTTTTTTACAATCCGAACTAATAGGCCTAAGGTGTGTAATGTGGAGATTATAGCATTAACGTTAACAATACTTTTACTTTGTTGTCATAAATATTGATTTATTATGATTAAATATTCAGTAGCCCGTGCCTGTAAGTGGGAGCCGCTATTCCTTCGGGAGAAGGATGCATGCGATAACTTCGAGGACAACACGTATTTAGGAGTACAACAAAAAAATGTGGACGATATTCTTCCCCAGCCAAATCCCATCGAAGACGATAGACGTTTTGCGTTTTGCGAGAACGTATGGCAGCGGGTTTTCCCCGGGTAAAATAACATACACTAATTCAACTTCCTTCTTCTATGCTTTATCTGTAAAATGTACAAAAAAAATAGCGTTATGATCATCATCTCAGCAAACAATAAAGTAGAAGGTTTAGGCCTAGACTTTATTCCGGACAATAAAAAGGCCTAAATATAATGCTCAATATCACATGGATAAAAGTAGCCTACCCTAGGTCTATATGAATAAATATAGCCTATTTAAACAGGCCTATGTTTTGCACAATAGAGAGTAGGCTTTCTGGCATAATATTGGTTATAGGCCTTTACCTCATGGCCTCGTGCAAAATATAGTAGGCTAAAGCGTTCTATTCGATTTATTCGATTCTATCAGTCAACGATTTCAGAAGATGCAAAGAAATAAAAATGCAATAAGACATTGCAACGCAGGCCTAAATCAAATGGAAATTATAAAAACATTGAAATAGACCTAGGCTATTTTAACTTACAGTAAATGTCGTGTTCAATATGTTATTCCAGCTAAATTAATGTAAATACTATTTATAATATATTTAATTGGTATTTTTCTTGCCTTTTACTTTGAAAACTATAGCTCATCGAAAAAGCCTTCATTAAAACGCTTGCCAGTCGTTTTAAAGAAAATACATTAAAACGCTGAAAAGAAACCCCGTTATCCACCTCCTCTTCACCCAACGACACACATCTGGTGGACCCAGCCAGCACCAGGTGTTGGGTCTAAAAAGGATGCATTAGGTAGCCTAACTTCTAAGGCAAAACTGCAGGGTCTATAGCTACACCAACCCAAAGCCATGACTGCAGAAAAATAAAATAGCCTATTTCACACAGCGACCCCATAGGCCTATTCCTCAAATGCAGAACACCTCAAATTAAATTATTTATGATGAATCCTTTCCATTCTTAATTTCGTAGCCTTTAAACCAGATGCCTAGCTCCAAAAAAAAAAAAAAAGGAAAAAAACGATAACATTCTGCTCTCCGGCTCTCTCTTCCCCTCCCCTTGATGTAATTGGCCCCTCGCAGGCACTCCTCTTGTCCAATGGACGAGGGCGCACCAACGTTCCATCCGGTCCGTGGAAGTAACGGGCGAGGCAGAGAGAGAAAGGCGCGCTGCGCAAGCCCCCAGTCCAGTCCCCTCATCATCCTCGCATGGAGCAATGGTGCTTGGAGCGTCAAGAAGTCGTTAAGAAGAGAGAGAGAGAGAGTTCCAAGTCCCACTTCTAGAGCGCAGGACCGTTGGTTCCATAATTCCTTGCGGGAGAAAAGAGGCTATTTCGTTAAGGAAATGATGAGCAAAGTGGACGCGCCATGCAGACCGACTGCCGCGTCTCTCAAATTCACCATAGACAATATTCTGAACCTGCAGACAAACTCGAGCGGTAACGGTAGGAGGAACGTTGACAGCTGTCATTCCGGTAGCAGGCTGCAGAATAGCACGGGGCTGTACCGGTTCGATGACAATCAACGGAGAGTGGACCCCGAGATGAGGCTACACGATACAGGTAGGCAAAATATGGATGTGTTAAACACTGCACTGTAGCCTAATAAACGGCCCTTTTGTGGCCTGATTCAACACATCGGGCCCAAAGCATTTTTATGGGTAGCAAAATATTGAAGCCTAATAAACTGTCAGCATCAAGCTGTTGCGGAATACAACTTCTGTCCCATTTCCGTTCTCAGAGCCGGTTAACGACTGTAGCCCAACCGGAGGTCCCGAGGCCTTCGTTATCACCCGGGAAGACTCGTTACAGATCACCGACAATTGCTTCGAAAGCGGGGACAGCGGCGACGACTGCTCCTCGACGCATCACACCGGGGACGGTGACAGCGGCGGCAAGAAAAACCAACTGATAACCAAGAAAAAAACTCGCACCATCTTCTCCAAGAGACAGATCTTTCAGTTGGAATCTACGTTCGACGTGAAGCGGTATCTTAGCAGCGCCGACCGCGCCTGTCTCGCGAGTTCTCTCCAGCTGACGGAAACGCAGGTCAAAATCTGGTTCCAGAATCGAAGGAATAAAATGAAAAGACAGATTTCAACAGCGCTAGATGGTCCCAACGGTGATTTCTCCGAAGCGGGTCCGGGGAAGGCTCTGCAGCTCCCGGCCTTGTACAAAAACAGTAACCTGCTAGGGAGATGCTTGTTGCCGATGCCCCTGCCCATCGTCTACCCTGGCAGTAGCACGCCTTATTATTGCTTTTCCAACGCCAGCAAGTACTTTAGTCTATTCGAAGGAGATGTGGTCCTATAGACTAAGCCTAGTCTGTTTAAAGGAGACGTAGTCCTATAGACTAGGCCTAGTCTGTTCGAAGGAGGCGTTGGGTTTAGGCCTATATAGTTTTCTGCATCATCGCCATAAAGAGACTGTTTACAAGTGACATATCATGGCAATTTCAGATTCACCATTTAGCGTTTTTTCATTGTGGTAAAAACGTAAGGCCGAGTCTGGCCCATGTAGGCCTACGGGTACCTTTTGACCTAAGCCTAGCGTAGCCTACATATCACGTTGATAGCCTACGCCAATTTTATTTATTGACAGACATCAATGTTGATATGAAACTGAACAACATATTTTCAGGATAGCCTATCACACAAAGACATGCAGAATAACTCCATATTCCGTTTGATGTTATAATAATAGATCATCGTTTTGTATTCAGAGTACCAGCGTAGACCTAAAACAGTAGGTCTAATAAGCATTTAATATATTATTGTTATTATTACTATTATTATTACTATAATTATTATTATTATTAGCCTGTTATTAACAACAGCATTTCTAGCAGTCTAAACACGGCCAAAGATGGTATTATATTTGCATGCGTTTACTGTATTATATAGAATTTTCAATTAATTAAATTAACTATGTATTTAAATGAATGTAATAGATTTTTTTTTTTTTTACGCATGTTTAAAGTTTATTTCAATTTGAAGTATAACATTCTTATTTCGTCCCAAATCGGGGAAACAACTATAATATTGACTGAATCTGTCATTAAAAATGTTTTATATAAAAACATCGTTTGGTACAAAGGTTTATGTAAACTATGTTTTGCTGCGCTGTGCCTTAAAGCCTTCAGTTGTAGGATAAAGGGGCTAACTATTAGTACAGTTCAAGAAACCTGTGCTAAATGTGGATTTTTCACAGAAAAATTACATTTCATAATATTATGAAAGCGAAGACAATAGACGTGTTGTTGTAACACGCTTGGACTATACTAATCTCAAGACACAACATGTGAATCCGATTATCGACGACGACTAGAGAGAGAGAGAGAGAGAGAGAGAGAGAGAGAGAGAGAGAGAGAGAGAGAGAGAGAGAGAGAGAGAGAGAGAGAGAGAGAGAGAGAGACAGAGCGAGAGAGAGAGAGAGAGAGAGAGAGAGAGAGAGACGAGAGAGAGAGAGAGAGAGAGCTAATCCTGCTTTCTGGAATATCACTGATCAGTCAAGTGCTTTAAGAACTAGGCTTCTAAATGAAGAGAAATGTATGCAAGCTTATCATAAATACGTTGTAAAATGTTAACCGTTCCTTCTACAGTAGGTCTATGTTGGAAAGATTTGTTGCGGAAGGCCTATGTGCCTGTTGTTTTCGTCTGCTTGTCACAATATTTGACACTTGACAATATACTTTGGGAGTATTTAAGCATAAAAGTGGCCCCTTACAACTCGTATATTGCAGGTCTATCGGCAGTCTTTAGAATGTACAATGGCAAAGATATAGTGTTTACCCGTAAAGGTGTATTCCGCCCTCCAAACACACAGCCTCAATATGAGATTCTGTTGTAACCTATTCGGCAAGGAGAGTGTGCTAAATTTAGCATAAAAATATGGCCTGTATTGAATTCATTGGACATTAATAATGTGCCCAAGTAAACCCCAGAGATGCACTTTTTATGCACAAACAAATTTGCTAAGTTTAATCAAAACGGCATGATGTTACAACAAGGAGTGTGCATTTCACCAGCACACGTTCATTTAGCCATTTAGACTTAGAATTAGAACGATCAGAACGGACAAAGTAGCCGTGAAATTCTAATTCTATGCCTTTAGCCTCGTCATTCACACTTAGCCTCGTGACCCACATTCTTGGTTAAAATGCCTTGCGCCACGGTCTCCACATCACATCTCCACGCAGGGAAATGGCGAACAGACGGAGCTGCTCGGAGCCATGGCCGAGGGCGCACTAAAAGGTCGGCGCGGGTTATCTCCGCCTCCCTGCCCGCAATATCCGCGAGACGCTCTAGGGTCTCCCATGGGAACGCGCCTGCGCAATTTCACCATCAATTAATAACGACGCTGTATTTGGCCTCGGTATTTCTCTTTGTAAGGCATACCTGCACAGGTTGGGCTATGTCATGTGTGTCCACATGGTGACTAAATGTAAAATGGGAACAATAGAAAAAGGAACATAAGGGACAGACATAGGCTCTAATGAGGGTTTGATCTTTGGAAATGTGAGCAGTTTAATTGGACATGGGATTAGACGTTGAATAATTCCAGTGAATTAAACGGCAGGTAGAGCTAGTTCTACAGAACAGCTTCCTGTTGTCACAGCTGCATTGCGTTGCTTTAGCAGTCCCGTGTAGCTCGGTTGGTAGAGCATGGCGCTTGCAACGCCAGGGTTGTGGGTTCGATTCCCACGGGGGGCCAGTATGAAAAAAAAAAAAAATGTATGCACTAATTAGTCGCTCTGGATAAGAGCGTCTGCTAAAATGTAGTCTCTGGATGCTTGAGGTACACAAAGTTTGATTTTACGAGTTGAACCAAACTGTGCCAGCTAGGATATTTTTTAATTCACGATTCGTTCATTTTTAATTAAAGGTTACAGCAACTATGGAGTTCTTCATAATTTTCCTCTTCCTCGCTCTCCTCCTCCTCCTCTTCTTCCCCGTCCACTGATCCCTCCCCACTGGGCACAGACGTCATTTCAACATCTAGTTTTGATTTACATTTGGTTGAGTTGTCAACTAACCGTGAATTCAACGTGAAATCAACAAAAAATGTCACCATGTCATGGGATTGAAAAGTTGGGTAACAAAAATACGAAATCCCCTTATGTTGATGACTTATCGTAAATCCAATCAGTTTTCCACGTTGATTCAACGTCATCACATATATATTTTTGGGTTGAAATGATCAACAATGTTGATTCAACCAGTTTTTGAAGAGTGGGTCTGTTCTGATGGGTCAGGAGGTACATAGTGTAACAGTGGGTCTGTTCTGATGGGTCAGGAGGTACATAGTGTAACAGTGGGTCTGTTCTGATGGGTCAGGAGGTACATAGTGTAACAGTGGGTCTGTTCTGATGGGTCAGGAGGTGCATAGTGTAACAGTGGGTCTGTTCTGATGGGTCAGGAGGTACATAGTGTAACAGTGGGTCTGTTCTGATGGGTCAGGAGGTACATAGTGTAACAGTGGGTCTGTTCTGATGGGTCAGGAGGTACATAGTGTAACAGTGTCCAGGCTATACCTTATAAGGTTGTAAATTCCCAGGTTTTGCAGGAGTCCCAGTGTATTCCCTCTGATTCCAGGAATATTCCAATCAGGATTTCTGGGAAAACCTGGGAATTTTTGGAAAGTTACCAACATTTTGCAAACCTAGTCCAGACTGACTGTCTCTCTCTCCCTGTGTGTGTGTGTTTGTGTGTGTCAAGCGCTGAGTACCCTTCTGTTTCGCTGCACTTAGCCCCATCGAACCACAAGGGTCAAATGACCAATGACCTTTATCCCAGGTAATACAAGCAACAGCTTTACATGTTAGTCATTTTAGCAGACGCTCTTATCCAGAGTGACTTACAGTTAGTGGGCGGATACATTTCCCTTCCACTTGCCTCCTCCTCCCCACCTTCTGCTGTAAAATGTGCAACAGGGGCCTCCATTTTATTAGCTAATTTCTGTCCTCTGTCCTCCGTCCTCTGTCCTGCGTCCTCTGTCCTGCGTCCTCTGTCCTGCGTCCTCTCTCCTCCGTCCTCTCTGGCCGCCTTTTGAAAAAGGTCAAAGGTAATCGAGGAGAGGCGGTGAGGAGAGGGAAAGTGGACTAAAATGTGCTTGTATTAAATTAGACTCTCCTTCTCCACTCGCGCAAAATCAAGCAATTTGAGGCAAATTACTTTTACAGGGTGGAATCCCAAAATAAATGTATAAAGTGATAAAAAAAATAAAAATGTAGCTAGCTGTGCAATACATTTTATAGATAAAACGATAAGGAGCATTTGCTTTTTAAAAGTTTGAATGCTTTTTCTCCTTTGAGAAAACAAAAGCTGATTCAAAGGGTGTGTGGCAGATTTCAAAACTCTTCCGTGAAGGACCCAGGTAGGACACACATGACTATCCTCGGTGAAAGGAGGCTATGGAGGAGGGGAGGACAAGTCTTCTGTTCGCCTACTAATGAATAGACACTCTCTCCTCCACCACTGCACCACTTTTCCGGGTCACGGAGGAGAGAGGACGGAGGACAGACTTTTTCTATGAAAACACACACACACACCACCTGTTCTTGTTTAGAAGAGGTATCTATCTTTAAGAGGTATCTATCTTTAAGAGGTATCTATCTTTAAGAGGTATCTGTGGCAGATAGGAACGAATGTCTGACACCTCTTATTGATTGATGTAACCGTTAGCTGTTAAAGGACAACTCTCTCTCTCTGTCTGTGTGTGTGTGTGCATACAACATTTGTGTGTCCTAAAAAGCCAAATCTTTCTGCTAGTGTCACACTACAGCCTACCCATAATGCCCTGGGGCTGCCCACACTGTAAAAAGTAATTTGTCCTGCTAACACATTTTTGTTGTTGTTGCAGAAACCCATTGCCTCGAACCATTTGAGTAACCCAACTCATAGTATGGCAGTGTCAATACTTAAAGCTGCGATATGCAACTTTTTGGGTGACCTGACCAAATTCACATAGAAATGTGAGATATAGATCTGTCATTCTCATTGAAAATCAAGTCTAAGAAGCGGTAAATCTGTTCAACTTACACACAGCACTGACACAAATACTTACCCCACCAGACATGCCACCAGGGGTCTTTTCACAGTCCCCAGGTCCAGAACAAATTCAAGGAAACGTACAGTATTATACAGAGCCATGAGTGCAAGGAACTCCCTTCCATCTTATATAGCGCAAGTGAACAGCAAACCTGGTTTCAAAAAAACAAATAAAGCAACACCTCACGGCACAACGCCTCTCCCCCATGTGACCTACTTGTTGTGTGTACGTACTGACATGAATGTGTAGCAGGGTTGTGGGTTCGTTTCCCACGGGGGGGGCCAGTATGAAAAATGTATGCACTCACTAACTGTAAGTGGCTCTGGATAAGAGCGTCTGCTAAATGACTAAGACGTAACTGTAACTGATAGATGCACTACATGTTAGTGTTTTTAAATGAATGTAAATTGTAAAGTATTTTGTCTGTAATGTCTTTTTTCGTTATTTGTTAAGAATTTGTTCTTAACTGACTTGCATAGTTAAATAAAAGTTAAATAAAAAAAAAGTTTTTTTGAAATGTGTCGGACCCCATTAAGACTAGCTGTCTCCATTGGCGTCGGCTAACGGGGATCCCAATAAAGCAAATCCAAAATCAAATCTATGTGTGCTATTTACTTTAGGTTTTGTACACCAGCTTCAAGCAGCTGAAAATATTAATTGGTTATGGGAAATATATTTCACAGGGGTTTAGATGGTACAGTGATTCTCTACACTCTACTGGCTTGTTTAAAATGAGGCTAACTATTCACATCTTAGCAACCAAGAAATGGAGGAGTGATTTCTTCATTCTTTGAAGAAATAAAGTGATATCGTACTGTTCTGTGTTTTTATTAACTTTAAATAAATAAAGTGACATCATACTTAACTGTCCTGTGTTTTTATGAACATTTTGACACTAATATTGCATGATGTATTCTGACCTATACTTATTTGAGTTAAATGATGAACCTTCATTACAATTTTTTTTCCAAGTTTAAGTAGTTTTGATTTGGTAATTTTCAAAGGTCATGTCTTAATGTCTAACATTGTTTCATGTATTAGACGAACAGTAACTGGAGGTAGAGCTGTAACCAGTCATTGTTGAACACAGTGCTCATTCCTCTAACAGTAACTGGAAGGTAGAATGGCTGTCTCATTGTTGAACATCAATTTGTTTGACGTTTTGTTTGACGTTTTTTGATATCTGTTCATCATGATCAATTACACCTCATAGCACAACAAACTGCTTAATACTATTTTAGAAATATTATTTTCTTTTCTTTAAAACATGCACAGAACATTGTGTGTAA
>NW_025533861.1:337500-362500 GCF_020615455.1 Coregonus clupeaformis
TTGTTCAGTTTGGCCGAGCGGCCAGCTCCAGGAAGAGTCTTGGTGATTACAAACTTCTTCCATTTAAGAATGATGGAGGCCGCTGTGTTCTTGGGGACCTTCAATGGTGCAGACATTTTTTGGTACCCTCTCACAGCTCTGTGCCTCGACACAATCCTGTCTCGGAGCTCTACGGACAATTATTTTTACCTCATTGCTTGGTTTTCGCTCTGACATGCACTGTCAGCTGTGGGACCTTATATAAACAGGTGTGTGCCTTTCCAAATGATGTCCAATCAATTGAAATTACCACAGGTGGACTCCAATCAAGTTGTAGAACCATCTCAAGGATGATCAATGGAAACAGGATGCACCGAGTCTCATAGCAAAGGGTCTGAATACTTAAATATAAATAAGGTTTTTCTGTGTTAAAATTTTAATACATTTTGCCAACATTTCTTAAAACCTGTTTTCACAAAAAAATATTTGTATCCATTTCAGAATACTTTCCGAATGCACTGTGTAGCACTGGTGTTGTATAATGAAGATACACCTGCTCTTCCATGAGACTGATCAGGTTAATCCAGGTGAAAGCTATGATCTCTTATTGATGTCACCTGTTAAATCCACTTCAAACAGGTTCAATAAGGGTTTTTAAGCCTTGAGATAATTGAGACATGGATTGTGTATGTGTGCCATTCAGAGGGTGAATGGGCAAGACAAAAGATTGAAGTGCCTTTGAACGGGGTATGGTAGTAGGTGCCAGGCGCACCGGTTTGTGTCAAGAACTGCAACGCTGCTGGGTTTTTCACGTTCAACAGTTTCCCGTGTGTATCAAGAATGGTCCAACACCCAAAGGACATCCAGCCAACTTGACACAACTGTGGGAAGCATTGGAGTCCACATGGGCCAGCATCCCTGTGGAACGCTTTCGACAGCTTCTAGTCCATGCCCCGACAAACTGAGGCTGTTCTGAGGGCAAAAGGGGGGACTGAAACTCAATATTAGGAAGGTGTTCCTAATGTTTTGTACACTCAGTGTAGATGGACCTTATGAAATATTAATGTTACCCAGTGGAGAGGAGGTGGGAAAGAGAGGGGGGAGGTGGAGAGGAGAGGAGAGGAGAGGAGAGGAGAGGAGAGGAGAGGAGAGGAGAGGAGAGGAGAGGAGAGGAGAGGAGAGGAGAGGAGAGGAGAGGAGAGGAGAGGAGAGGAGAGGAGAGGAGAGGAGAGGCTAAATGGTGTTACTCTGGGGGTAAATCACCTCTCAAGTGGTCGGAGAGACCAGAAGAACAAGTCCTTTTGTGGTGTCACTAATTGATAGTTGTGTACAACTGTTCGTGACGTAATAAAGAGACACTTTAGAGACTGTGGAACTCGAGTCCTTTGTGATGACAACCATCGCACTATATTGAGAGAGAGGCAATTGAGAGAGAGAGAGAGAGAGGCGAAAGAGAGAGAGGCGAGAGAGAGAGAGAGAGGGAGAGAGAGAGCGAGAGAGAGAGAGAGAGAGAGAGAGAGAGAGGAGAGACAGAGAGACAGAGAGAGAGAGGCGAGAGAGAGAGAGGCGAGAGAGAGAGGCGAGAGAGAGAGAGAGAGAGAGAGAGAGAGAGGAGAGAGAGAGAGAGGCGAGAGAGAGAGAGAGAGAGAGAGGCGAGAAAGAGAGAGAGGCGAGAGAGAGAGAGAGAGAGGCGAGAGAGAGAGAGGCAGAGAGAGAGAGAGAGAGAGAGAGAGAGAGAGAGAGAGAGAGAGAGGAGAGAGGCGAGAGAGAGAGAGAGAGAGAGAGAGGCGAGAGAGAGAGAGAGAGAGAGGCGAGAGAGAGAGAGAGAGGAGAGAGCTAGAAGGAGAGAGAGAGAGAGAGAGGAGAGAGGAGAGAGAGGAGAGAGCTAGAAGGAGAGAGAGAGGAGAGAGAGGCAATTGAGAGAGAGAGAGAGAGAGGCGAAAGAGAGTGAGGCGAGAAAGAGAGAGAGAGAGAGAGAGAGAGAGAGAGCGAGAGACAGATAGAGAGAGAGAGAGAGAGAGAGGCGAGAGAGAGAGGCGAGAGAGAGAGAGAGAGAGAGGCGAGAGAGAGAGAGGCGAGAGAGAGAGGCGAGAGAGAGAGAGAGAGAGAGAGGAGAGAGAGAGAGAGGCGAGAGAGAGAGAGAGAGAGGCGAGAGAGAGAGAGGCGAGAGAGAGAGAGAGAGAGGCGAGAGAGAGAGAGGCGAGAGAGAGAGAGAGAGAGAGAGAGAGCGAGAGAGAGAGAGAGAGGCAAGAGAGAGAGAGAGAGAGAGGCGAGAGAGAGCGAGAGAGAGAGAGGTGAGAGAGAGAGAGAGAGAGAGAGAGAGAGAGAGAGAGAGAGAGAGAGAGAGAGGAGAGAGCTAGAAGGAGAGAGAGAGAGAGAGAGGAGAGAGGAGAGAGAGGAGAGAGCTAGAAGGAGAGAGAGGAGAGAGAGAGGGGGGAGAGAGAGAGAGAGAGAGAGAGAGAGAGAGAGAGAGAGAGGAGAGAGAATTGTTGAGATGATAGAATAGTAGTTGAGAGCAGAACACAGCCTGGCGTGAGAACAGACCTGTCTGTCTGTTCGTCTGTACACACAGAAGAGAACATCTATCAATAACACTGTGTGCTTCTCTTAAATGCGTCCCCCCCGGCTCCTGCGGCTTTGAAACAACATGTCCTACTAAACCTCTTTTCAGAGCTGCACTTCTGGCACTTTGTCTACTTAAGAGCAGACACACACACACACACACACGCACGCTACTCTACTTAGAGTTGTAAGAGACATCTCCGTCAGGCAGCCGCTCAATAACCACATGGCTACATCCCAAACGGCACCCTATTCCCTATATAGTGCACTACTTTAGACCAGAGAATGGCACCCTATTCCCTATATAGTGCACTACTTTAGGGAAACCCATAATGCCCTGGTCAAAAGTAGTGCACTCTATAGGGAATAGGATACATTCTCTGGTCTAAAGTAGTGCACTATATAGGGAATAGGGTGCCATTCTCTGGTCTAAAGTATTGCACTATATAGGGAATAGGGTGCGATTTGGGATGCAGCCTTCAAGAAAAATAGTTTTGTTTTGAAATATTTTCCGAGGCTTGTTACACTAAGTGCTCTAAAGCGTTGGTGTTGAGGTGAGTGGGGGGGGGGTAGACATGGCCAGCTAGCTACGGTTAGCGTCACTACAACGCAATGAAACAAATTACAGATCAATTATAAAGGAGAGAGTTGTACAAGCAAAACGTGTTATAAACACTTTATAGTTTAAGGACACTTTAAAGTGGGGTAGGGGGGAGTCAGAGTGAAAACTGGGTGTCGGAGTGATTGCTCTGCTGATTTGGGGACGCCGCCAATTTTAGCTCAGTCAGAACAGCAGGTATAGTGTCACACGTTCCCACACGATCGAGCAGAGAACAACATGTCGTACGGCTAGGTAGCAAGGGATCTGACGGAGAGAGAGAGAGCGACAGAGAGAGAAAGGGGTGAGACGTTAAATATAGGCTGCATTCTATAGTAAGACTGGAGAATATTTTATAGTAGAACTGGAAGATATTTTATATAAAGTAAAACTGGAGGATATTTTATATATAGTAGAACTGGGGGATATATTATATATAGTAGAACTAGAGGATATTTTATATATAGTAGAACTGGGGGATATTTTATATATAGTAGAACTGGAAGATTTTTTATATATAGTAGAACTGGGGGATATTTTATACAGTGGGGAAAAAAAGTATTTAGTCAGCCACCAATTGTGCAAGTTCTCCCACTTAAAAAGATGAGAGAGGCCTGTAATTTTCATCATAGGTACATGTCAACTATGACAGACAAAATGAGAAAGAAAAATCCTGAAAATCACATTGTAGGATTTTTAATGAATTTATTTGCAAATTATGGTGGAAAATAAGTATTTGGTCACCTACAAACAAGCAAGATTTCTGGCTCTCACAGACCTGTAACTTCTTCTTTAAGAGGCTCCTCTGTCCTCCACTCATTACCTGTATTAATGGCACCTGTTTGAACTTGTTATCAGTATAAAAGACACCTGTCCACAACCTCAAACAGTCACACTCCAAACTCACTATGGCCAAGACCAAAGAGCTGTCAAAGGACACCAGAAACAAAATTGTAGACCTGCACCAGGCTGGGAAGACTGAATCTGCAATAGGTAAGCAGCTTGGTTTGAAGAAATCAACTGTGGGAGCAAATATTAGGAAATGGAAGACATACAAGACCACTGATAATCTCCCTCGATCTGGGGCTCCATGCAAGATCTCACCCCGTGGGGTCAAAATGATCACAAGAACGGTGAGCAAAAATCCCAGAACCACACGGGGGGACCTAGTGAATGACCTGCAGAGAGCTGGGACCAAAGTAACAAAGCCTACCATCAGTAACACACTACGCTGCCAGGGACTCAAATCCTGCAGTGCCAGACGTGTCCCCCTGCTTAAGCCAGTACATGTCCAGGCCCGTCTGAAGTTTGCTAGAGTGCATTTGGATGATCCAGAAGAGGATTGGGAGAATGTCATATGGTCAGATGAAACCAAAATATAACTTTTTGGTAAAAACTCAACTCGTCGTGTTTGGAGGACAAAGAATGCTGAGAGACATCCAAAGAACACCATACCTACTGTGAAGCATGGGGGTGGAAACATCATGCTTTGGGGCTGTTTTTCTGCAAAGGGACCAGGACGACTGATCCGTGTAAAGGAAAGAATGAATGGGGCCATGTATCGTGAGATTTTGAGTGAAAACCTCCTTCCATCAGCAAGGGCATTGAAGATTAAACGTGGCTGGGTCTTTCAGCATGACAATGATCCCAAACACACCGCCCGGGCAACGAAGGAGTGGCTTCGTAAGAAGCATTTCAAGGTCCTGGAGTGGCCTAGCCAGTCTCCAGATCTCAACCCCATAGAAAATCTTTGGAGGGAGTTGAAAGTCCGTGTTGCCCAGTGACAGCCCCAAAACATCACTGCTCTAGAGAATATCTGCATGGAGGAATGGGCCAAAATACCAGCAACAGTGTGTGAAAACCTTGTGAAGACTTACAGAAAACGTTTGACCTGTGTCATTGCCAACAAAGGGTATATAACAAAGTATTGAGAAACTTTTGTTATTGACCAAATACTTATTTTCCACCATAATTTGCAAATAAATTCATAAAAAAATCCTACAATGTGATTTGCTGGAAAAAAAATTCTCATTTTGTCTGTCATAGTTGAAGTGTACCTATGATGAAAATTACAGGCCTCTCTCATCTTTTTAAGTGGGAGAACTTGCAAAATTGGTGGCTGACTAAATACTTTTCCCCCCACTGTATATAGTAGAACTGGGGGATATTTTACATATAGTAGAACTGGGGGATATTTTATATATAGTAGAACTGGAGGATATTTTATATATAGTAGAACTGGAGGATATTTTATATATAGTAGAACTGGGGGATATTTTACATATAGTAGAACTGGGGGATATTTTATATATAGTAGAACTGGAGGATATTTTATATATAGTAGAACTGGAGAATATTTGATATATAGTAGAACTGGGGAATATATTATATATAGTAGAATTGGAGGATATTTTATATATAGTAGAACTGGAGGATATTTTATATATAGTAAGACTGGGGGATATTTTATATTGAGTATAACTGGAGAATATTTTATATATAGTATAACTGAAGGATATTTTATATATAGTAGAACTGGGGGATATTTTACATATAGTAGAACTGGGGGATATTTTATATATAGTAGAACTGGAGGATATTTTATATATAGTAGAACTGGAGGATTTTTTATATATAGTAGAACTGGGGGATATTTTATATATAGTAGAACTGGAGGATATTTTATATATAGTAGAACTGGAGGATATTTTATAGTAGAACTAGAGGATATTTTATATATAGTAGAACTGGAGGATATTTTATACAGTGGGGAAAAAAGTATTTAGTCAGCCACCAATTGTGCAAGTTCTCCCACTTAAAAAGAAGAGAGAGGCCTATAATTTTCATCATAGGTACACGTCAACTATGACAGACAAATTGAGATTTTTTTTTCCAGAAAATCACATTGTAGGATTTTTAATGAATTTATTTGCAAATTATGGTGGAAAATAAGTATTTGGTCACCTACAAACAAGCAAGATTTCTGGCTCTCACAGACCTGTATCTTCTTCTTTAAGAGGCTCCTCTGTCCTCCACTCGTTACCTGTATTAATGGCACCTGTTTGAACTTGTTATCCGTATAAAAGACACCTGTACACAACCTCAAACAGTCACACTCCAAACTCCACTATGGCCAAGACCAAAGAGCTGTCAAAGGACACCATAAACAAAATTGTAGACCTGCACCAGGCTGGGAAGACTGAATCTGCAATAGGTAAGCAGCTTGGTTTGAAGAAATCATCTGTAGGAGCAATTATTAGGAAATGGAAGACATACAAGACCACTGATAATCTCCCTTGATCTGGGGCTCCACGCAAGAGCTCACCCCGTGGGGTCAAAATGATCACAAGAACGGTGAGCAAAAATCCCAGAACCACATGGGGGGACCTAGTGAATGACCTGCAGAGAGCTGGGACCAAAGTAACAAAGCCTACCATCAGTAACACACTACGCCGCCAGGGACTCAAATCCTGCAGTCCCCCTGCTTAAGCCAGTACATGTCCAGGCCCGTCTGAAGTTTGCTAGAGTGCCTTTGGATGATCCAGAAGAGGATTGGGAGAATGTCATATGGTCAGATGAAACCAAAATTGAACTTTTTGGTGAAAACTCAACTCGTCGTGTTTGGAGGACAAAGAATGCTGAGTTGCATCCAAAGAACACCATACCTACTGTGAAGCATGGGGGTGGAAACATCATGCTTTGGGGCTCTTTTTCTGCAAAGGGACCAGGACGACTGATCCGTGTAAAGGAAAGAATGAATGGGGCCATGTATCATGAGATTTTGAGTGAAAACCTCCTTCCATCAGCAAGGGCATTGAAGATGAAACGTGGCTGGGTCTTTCAGCATGACAATGATCCCAAACACACCGCCCGGGCAACGAAGGAGTGGCTTCGTAAGAAGCATTTCAAGGTCCTGGAGTGGCCTAGCCAGTCTCCAGATCTCAACCTCATAGAAAATCTTTGGAGGGGAGTTGAAAGTCTGTGTTGCCCAGTGACAGCCCCAAAACATCACTGCTCTAGAGGAGATCTGCATGGAGGAATGGGCCAAAATACCAGCAACAGTGTGTGAAAACCTTGTGAAGACTTACAGAAAACGTTTGACCTGTGTCATTGCCAACAAAGGGTATATAACAAAGTATTGAGAAACTTTTGTTATTGACCAAATACTTATTTTCCACCATAATTTGCAAATTAATTCATTAAAAATCCTACAATGTGATTTTCTGGATTTTTTTTCCTTATTTTGTCTGTCATAGTTGACGTGTACCTATGATGAAAATTACAGGCCTCTCTCATCTTTTTAAGTGGGAGAACATGCACAATTGGTGGCTGACTAAATACTTTTTTTCCCCACTGTATATAGTAGAACTGGAGGATATTTTATATATAGTAGAACTGGAGGATATTTTATGTATAGTATAACCGGAGGATATTTTATATATTGTAGAACTGGAGGATATTTTATATATAGTAGAACTGGAGGATATTTTATATATAGTAGAACTGGAGGATATTTTATATATAGTAGAACTGGATAATATTTTATATATAGTAGAACTGGAGGATATTTTATATATAGTTGAACTGGAGGATATTTTATATATAGTAGAACTGGAGGATATTTTATAGTAGAACTAGAGGATATTTTATATATAGTAGAACTGGATAATATTTTATATATAGTAAGACTGGGGGATATTTTATATATAGTAGAACTGGAGGATATTTTATATATAGTAGAACTGGAGGATATTTTATATATTAGTAGAACTGGAGAATATTTTATATATATTAGAACTGGAGGATATTTTATATATAGTAGAACTGGAGGAAATTTTATATATAGTAGAACTGGAAGATATTTTATATATAGTAGAACTGGGGGATTGTCACGCCCTGGCTCTGGGGACTCTAGTATAGTATGTTGAGCCAGGGTGTGAGTTTTCATTGGTTTATGTTCTAGTTATTGTATATCTATGTTGGCCAGGGTGGCTCCCAATCAGAGACGGCTGTAGCTCGTTGTCTCTGATTGGGAGTCATACTTAGGTAGCCGTTAGGCTTTCATATTTTGTGGTTTCTTGTTCCGTGTTGGTTTGTTTATGTAACCAGGGACGTCACGTTTTCGTTTTGTTGTTTTGATCGTGTGATCATTCTAATAAATAAAATGTTCGCATTCAACGCTGCGCCTTGGTCCTCCTCTATGAATGACGATCGTGACAGGGATATTTTATACATAGTAAGACTGGGGGATATTTTATATATAGTAGAACCGGAGGATATTTTATATATTGTAGAACTGGAGGATATTTTATATATAGTAGAACTGGGGGATATTTTATATATAGTAGAACTAGAGGATATTTTATATATAGTAGAACTGGGGGAAATTTTATATATAGTAGAACTAGAGGATATTTTATATATAGTAGAACTGGGGGATATTTTATAATAGAACTGGAGGATATTTTATATATAGTAGAACTGGAGGATATTTTATAGTAGAACTGGATGATATTTTATATATAGTAGAACTGGGGGATATTTTATATATAGTAGAACTGGAGGATATTTTATAGTAGAACTGGAGGATATTTTATAGTAGAACTGGATGATATTTTATAGTAGAACTGGATGATATTTTATCTATAGTAGAACTGGGGGATATTTTATAGTAGAACTGGAGGATATTTTATATATAGTAAAACTGGAGGATATTTTATAGTAGAACTGGAGGATATTTTATAGTAGAACTGGATGATATTTTTTATATAGTAGAACTGGGGGATATTTTATATATAGTAGAACTGGAGGATATTTTATATATAGTAAAACTGGAGGATATTTTATAGTAGAACTGGAGGATATTTTATAGTAGAACTGGATGATATTTTATATATAGTAGAACTGGAGGATATTTTATATATAGTAGAACTGGGGGATATTTTATAGTAGAACTGGATGATATTTTACATATAGTAGAACTGGAGGATATTTTATATATAGTAGAACTGGAGGATTTTTTATATATAGTAGAACTGGAGGATATTTGATATATAGTAGAACCGGAGGATATTTTATATATAGTAGAACTGGAGGATTTTTTATATATAGTAGAACTGGAGGATATTTGATATATAGTAGAACCGGAGGATATTTTATATATAGTAGAACTGGGGGATATTTTATAGTAGAACTGGAGGATATTTTTATAGTAGAACTGGATGATATTTTATATATTGTAGAACTGGGGGATATTTTATTCTATTAGTCTGTAAGAAGCTATAAACAGAAGATCTGTGTGTGTGTGTGTGTCAGTGGCGGTCGGTGCCGTTTAAGATTAGGGAGGATTGTAGTTGGTAGAGCACTGAGCCTGTAACGCCGGGGTAGTGGGTTCAATTCCCGGGACCACCCATACGTAACATGTATGCAGCATGACTGTAAGTCGCTTTGGATAAAAGCTTCTGCTTAGTGGCATTTATTATAATTTTTTATTAGAATGGCCTTATTTCTATTACAGCATATAAGATGACTGTCATTCATATTTCATTCACCCAGCTCAATGTGACATCGATAGGTTTAGGCTACTACATGATACTTGAACTTGTCCTAAACCCATCATGATGTTGCTACAACCCATAACTTACAAATAAAAGTTTATAACGTAGGTGCACAGGTCGAGAGACAACTTGGAGTAATCGAGGTGACAGACGGTGACACATTCAATTCCGCCTTGCACAGTCTTGCCTGCATCTGGCTGATCTGGGGGTATTCATTAGTCCAAACAGTTGCAAACGAGAGTTTTCTATTGGACAAAACGTTCAGATTCAGGTCCCTCCTCGTTTCGTTCCATTTGCTTCCGTTTTAAGAAACATTCATCACTTTGCTCGTTGTTTGAATGAATGAATACACCCCTGATCACACGTAAACACAGTTCACTTTCATAGCAGCCACGTTGTATTTCCTTCTTGCATCTATGCGCTCTCCTCCTCTAAGCTTTTTCCTTTGCTTGTGGATTTCAGTGCACAAAACAACAGCTGTCTGTGACCAGGCGCAAAAACCTCTCCAAGCCAAACCTTCATACCATAACCGCTAACTACTACACAGCCTACATCGTTGTCACCATGTTAACGTTATAGTCAGCAAACTAGAACTAACTTGGTAGAAAAACCCAAAATCCAATCCATGTGTACAATCATGCAGTACATGGGGCGGCAGGTAGCTTAGTGGTTAAGAGCGTTGTGCCAGTAACCGAAAGGTCGCTGGTTCTAATCCCCGAGCCGACTAGGTGAAACATCTGTCGATGTGCCCTTGAGAAAGGCACTTAACCCTAATTGCTCCTGTAAGTCGCTCTGGATAAGAGTGTCTGCTAAATGACGTAAATGTAAATGTACAGTGTACAGCAAGCAGTTTAGCAGTTACACCGGCAGGCCCCAGTAGCAATAAATTAATAAAACTGAAAGCTTATCTTGACTTGGAAGAGTTGCCGTGTTGGATAGCCTTAGCCAGCTAGCTAACATAAATAGCATTTCTCTCTGTTTGAGTGAGTCAGGTTGTTCAGTAGGCTAAATGAGCTGCATTAGCTAAGCGAAAGGTAAACTAAGAAGAAAAAAATATATAGCCAGCTCTCTCGCTCTTTCTCTCCCCCTCTGCTGCTTCTCCTTAATTTCTGTAGAAATTAATTTGTTCAAAACTGTTCAACTATTGTCTTTCTCTCTCTGAGTCGACTACTTACCACATTTTATGCACTGCAGTGCTAGCCAGCTGTAGCTTATGCTTTCAGTACTACATTCACTCTCTGATCCTTTGATTGGATGGACAACATGTCAGTTCATGCAGCAAGAGCTCTGATAGGTTGGAGTACGTCCTCTGGAAGTTGTCATAGTTACTGTGTAAGTCTATGGAAGGGGGTGAGAACCACGAGCCTCCTAGGTTTTGTATTGAAGTCAATGTACCAAGGGGAGGCAAACTAGATGTCCTCCAGAAAATATGTACAAGGTGATTTTGGGGCTACTGTAGACCTTCATTGCAAAACAGAGTGTTTTAACCTCTTAAGGATCTGACCCTTTTTTTTTCAAATTTTTGCCTAAAATGACATAAAATGACCCAAATCTAACTGCCTGTAGCTCAGGACCTGAAGCAAGGATATGCACCTTCGTGATAGCATTTGAAAGGAAACACTTTGACGTTTGTGTAAATGTGAAATTGATGTAGGAGAATATAACACATTAGATCTGGTAAAAGATAATACAAACAAAAAAACGTGCGTATTTTCCGCTGGCTGCCCCATCACCACAGAAAGCACTGAGCTAGGCTGAAACACCTGCATTTTGGAGCTGCCTTACTCAAGAAAGCAAAAAAGAGACCAAGTTTGCGTGCAGCTTTATTAACTCAATTACTATTATTTTAATTTTTTACATTGTTTGCAAACTGATATGTGGCACGTATTAATGCCAAAATAACATGCAAAACAGGCAACCCCATTTTTGCTAAAAGTGTAAGGCTCAAAACAGGTGAGGCTCAGCCCCACCTGCCCTGAATGACGGGTCACCACTGGTGTTGTATATCTAACTGGGTTAGTAGTTCTCAGCTCTAGTCATTCTTCCCAATGAAACATTATTAATCAATTATTTGTTGACATGAATATATTTAGTATAGTTGTATCTAAAAAGGAAACGTTTTTTTTCCCACTATTTTTATGAAATTCACTGAGTAGGATGGTCCTCCCCTTCTTCCTCTGAGGAGCCTCCTCTGGTGTGTGTGTCAGCGTCGCAGTCTCTCTCCAGTGTGTGTCTAGGTGCACACTGTGCATTTAGCTGGAGGTGTGTGTGTGTGTGTGTGTGTGTGTGTGTGTGTGTGTGTGTGTGTGTGTGTGTGTGTGTGTAACGTAATGCACATTTAATGAGACCAGCCCTTGTTGCCTGAAGCATGGTGCTGCCATACAGATGCCCTAATTGATAGTGACAGGATCATGTGTGTGTGTGTGTGTGTGTGTGTGTGTGTGTGTGTGTGTGTGACAGGGTGAGGAGTGAGCTATGAATTATTGCTTATTAAAGACCTAATCACTAGGCTGGCAACGCCCAGCCCTGCTAGAGAGAGAGAGAGAGAGAGAGAGAGAGAGAGAGAGAGAGACAGACACAGAGAGAGACAGACAGACAGACAGACAGACAGACAGACAGACAGACAGACAGACAGACAGACAGACAGACAGACAGACAGACAGACAGACAGACAGACAGACAGACAGACAGACAGACAGACAGACAGACAGACAGACAGAGAGAGAGAGAGAGAGAGAGAGAGAGAGAGAGAGAGAGAGAGAGAGAGAGAGAGAGAGAGAGAGAGAGAGAGAGAGAGAGAGAGAACTATTCAACAAGGAGTCCATTTGTTAAATAAATCTGCCAATGTGTTGTATATCTAACTGGGCTAGTAGTTCTCAGCTCTAGATGTGTTGTATATCTAACTGGGCTAGTAGTTCTCAGCTCTAGATGTGTTGTATATCTAACTGGGCTAGTAGTTCTCAGCTCTAGATGTGTTGTATATCTAACTGGGCTAGTAGTTCTCAGCTCTAGATGTGTTGTATATCTAACTGGGCTAGTAGTTCTCAGCTCTAGATGTGTTGTATATCTAACTGGGCTAGTAGTTCTCAGCTCTAGATGTGTTGTATATCTAACTGGGCTAGTAGTTCTCAGCTCTAGATGTGTTGTATATCTAACTGGGCTAGTAGTTCTCAGCTCTAGATGTGTTGTATATCTAACTGGGCTAGTAGTTCTCAGCTCTAGATGTGTTGTATATCTAACTGGGCTAGTAGTTCTCAGCTCCTCTAGATGTGTGATGTGCAGCGGTGATTTTAGCATGTTAACAGCTGCAGAAATCATGCTGGATTGACCCCATGGCCAATGTTGAATGTTTATAATTTTAAGCTTAGAAAAGAGACCCTTAAACCCAGACTTGGGACCACACAGCCACTCCACTGAATAGCAGGCTAGTGGTTGCTTTGCAATGCTTGCAGTTAGCCACTGATTCCTTCCAAACCACTCATTGTTGAATTTGCGATTTCCAACTTGTTGTGTAATGTTTATGTCCAATGGCCGATGAGCACCGATACGTTTTATCTATAATTTCGCTTCATTATTTCTCTTCATATGACAAGGATTGAAAAGGATTTGCCAGTAGATTGTCAACTTGATCCATGATGATGACTGCTAGCTAAGATTTTGAAAGTATGATGTTGACATGATCAGTTCAATCAAACCTACGGTAGATATAACGTGATTTGACGTCATTTTATCTGTGGCCAATGACCTTGAGCCTTCTTGGATGGGCACTTCTAATGTAACTCTATGGCAGGACCCAAGGGGCTTGAATTTTCGAGCTCTACTCTTAGATTTGGCAGTGACATAGTCTCCCCATGAGTGATAGAACACTGAGCCAATCACGGCGCAACTAGACAACATTACCAACCCCTACGCTTCGTATTTTCCACTGGCTGCCCCACCACCACCACAGAAAGCACTGAGCTAGGCTGAAACACCTGCATTTTGGAGCTTCCTTACTCAAGAAAGCAAAAAGGAGACCTTTTTTTAAATTTTTTATTTATTTTACATTGTTTGCAAACTGATATGTGACACGTATTAATGCCAAAATAACATGCAAAACAGGCAACCCCATTTTTTGCTAAAAATGTGGGACTCAAAACAGGTGAGGCTCAGCCCCACCTGCCCTGAATGACGGGTCACCACTGGTGTTGTATATCTAACTGGGCTAGTAGTTCTCAGCTCTAGTCATTCATCCCAATGAAACATAGGACATTATTAACACCAGCTCTATAGACAGTCTATATAGAATAGATTAAAGTTCAACACAGCTTTATAGACAGTCTATGTAGAATAGATTAAAGTTCAACACAATCTGTCATAAAACACACAAACAACGTCTCAAAACATCAAATCCTATTTAACGCGCAAAGACGTCAACAAATTCACAAAGCACTTCTGAGCCAATTCTTTTACACAGGTTGAATCCCAAACGTCACCCTGTTCTCTACATAGTGCACTACTTTTTGACCCAAGCCCCTATGGCTGCCATTCGGGATGCGGCCACAGTAAATTGAGTGACTGAACTGAGCCGAGAGGGATGAATAAATATTAGATGTGATGTGTTTTATTGTTTGGACCGTGTTTAGTTGGTTGTTTGAGAGCTGTGCTGCCTCTGTATACAGGCTGCCTCTAGAGGAAGGGAAGGGAGGGGGGGAGATACAGAGAGGGGGGAGAGAGAGAGAGGGGGAGAGAGAGAGAGAGAGAGAGAGAGAGAGAGAGAGAGGGAGAGAGAGAGAGGGAGAGAGAGAGAGGGAGAGAGAGAGAGAGAGGAGTAGAGAGAGAGACAGAGAGAGAGAGAGAGAGAGAGAGAGAGAGAGAGAGAGAGAGAGAGAGAGAGAGGAGTAGAGAGAGAGACAGAGAGAGAGAGAGAGAGAGAGAGAGAGCGAGAGAGAGAGAGAGAGAGAGAGAGAGAGAGAGAGAGAGAGAGAGAGAGCGCTTAATGTAAAAGCCTGTCTTTATTTCACCTGAGGGGGCCTACAAGGTGTACCATCACTGCAGCATTTGTAAAAAAGCTTTTTAAAGAGCCTCCTCGACCCCTCTAACTAATCAATATTGAAGAGATGGAAGAAAATAAATAAATAAATAAATAAGAGACTTCATCCCCCCAAATGGCCCCCTTATTCCCTGTACAGGTCCATACGGCTACAGGCAAGAGTAGTGCACTGTGTAGGGAATAGGGTGTGATTTGAGAAGCACTCTAAATAACAGAAAAAAACATTTGTAGCCCACTATGCACTTATTAATGTGGTGTGTTGATGTACTGCCCCAGGCTGAGAGCTGGAGGAACATTAGCTGAATTAATCAACTGAAGAGAAACATTAAGAAAGAAGTTTAGCTCGGACAAAATGTCAGTTACTCTTTAAGTGTCAAATAATGAAAAGAGAACTAAAATCTGGGAAACATTTAACGGATTTATGATCTATAAAATGACAACAGGAATACAGGTTCTCTTTTTCGCTCAGTATTTCCTTCCGGTATAAACATAAACAACAAAATGGTTCCTAATAGTTCCTAAAGATGTTATTTTTCTAACCTCAATATAGGTGATCCCCAATATTACTCTATGACTCTGTAAAATATGTTTTTTTCCTCACCAGAAAGTTCTGGACAAAGCTTCTCAATTTCCGAAAGGTCAAAAACCTTTAATTCTGGCATCATTTTTCTCCCTCCTTGCCCCCCTCTTCTCCCTCTCTCCCCCTCTTCTCCCTCTCTCCCCCTCTTCTCCCTCTCTCCCCCTCTTCTCCCTCTCTCCCCCTCTTCTCCTAACCCTTTCCCCCTCCCTCCACTTGTACCTGTTCACCCCTCACGTCAAATCCCATTAGGTCTGATGAACGGCCTACACCTGGAGGAGGAGGAGGAGGAGGAGGAGGTGGAGGAGGAGGAGGAGGAGGAGGAGGAGGTGGAGGAGGAGGAAGAGGAGGAGGAGGATGAGGAGGTGGAGGAGGAGTAGGAGGAGGAGGAGGAGGAGGAGGAAGAGGAGTAGGAGGAGGAGGAGGAGGGAGGAGGAGGAGGTGGAGGAGGAGGAGGAGGAGGGAGGAGGTGGAGGAGGAGGAGGAGGAGGAGGAGGTGGAGGAGGAGGAAGAGGAGGAGGAGGAGGTGGAGGAGGAGGAAGAGGAGGAGGAGGATGAGGAGGTGGAGGAGGAGAGGAGGAGGAGGAGGAGGAGGAGGAGGAGGAGGAGAGGAGGAGGAGGAGGAGGAGGAGGAGGAGGAGGAGGAGGAGGAGGAGGAGGGAGGAGGAGGAGGAGGAGGAGGAGGAGGAGGAGGAGGAGGAGAGGAGGAGGAGGAGGAGGAGGAGGAGGAGGAGGAGGAGGAGGAGGAGGAGGAGGAGGGAGGAGGAGGAGGAGGAGGAGGAGGAGGAGGAGGAGGAGGAGGAGGAGGAGGAGGAGGAGGAGGAGGAGGAGGAGGAGGAGGAGGAGGAGGAGGAGGAGGAGGAGGAAGAGGAGGAGGAGGAGGAGGAGGAGGAAGAAGAGGAGGAGGAGGAGGAGGAGGAGGAGGAGGAGGAGGAGGAGGAGGAGGAGGAGAAGAACATGTTGGAAAACAATGAGATAACGTTCATTGTCTCAGTAACTCCAAACCATCACAGCATCTCTCTGTCCTGTCATGTTTCAGATCAGGGTGACTCCATCTCTCTGTCCTGTCATGTTTCAGATCAGGGTGACTCCATCTCTCTGTCCTATCATGTTTCAGATCAGGGTGACTCAATCTCTCTGTCCTGTCATGTTTCAGATCAGGGTGACTTCATCTCTCTGTCCTGTCATGTTTCAGATCAGGGTGACTCCATCTCTCTGTCCTGTCATGTTTCAGATCAGGGTGACTTCATCTCTCTGTCCTATCATGTTTCAGATCAGGGTGACTCCATCTCTCTGTCCTATCATGTTTCAGATCAGGGTGACTCCATCTCCCTGTCCTGTCATGTTTCAGATCAGGGTGACTTCATCTCTCTGTCCTGTCATGTTTCAGATCAGGGTGACTCCATCTCTCTGTCCTGTCATGTTTCAGATCAGGGTGACTTCATCTCTCTGTCCTGTAATGTTTCAGATCAGGGTGACTCCATCTCTCTGTCCTGTCATGTTTCAGATCAGGGTGACTCCATCTCTCTGTCCTGTCATGTTTCAGATCAGGGTGACTCCATCTCTCTGTCCTGTCATGTTTCAGATCAGGGTGACTCCATCTCTCTGTCCTGTCATGTTTCAGATCAGGGTGACTCCATCTCTCTGTCCTGTCATGTTTCAGATCAGGGTGACTCCATCTCTCTGTCCTGTCATGTTTCAGATCAGGGTGACTTCATCTCTCTGTCCTGTCATGTTTCAGATCAGGGTGACTCCATCTCTCTGTCCTGTCATGTTTCAGATCAGGGTGACTCCATCTCCCTGTCCTGTCATGTTTCAGATCAGGGTGACTTCATCTCTCTGTCCTGTCATGTTTCAGATCAGGGTGACTCCATCTCTCTGTCCTGTCATGTTTCAGATCAGGGTGACTTCATCTCTCTGTCCTGTCATGTTTCAGATCAGGGTGACTCCATCTCTCTGTCCTGTCATGTTTCAGATCAGGGTGACTCCATCTCTCTGTCCTGTCATGTTTCAGATCAGGGTGACTTCATCTCTCTGTCCTGTCATGTTTCAGATCAGGGTGACTTCATCTCTCTTTCCTGTCATGTTTCAGATCAGGGTGACTCCATCTCTCTGTCCTGTCATGTTTCAGATCATGGTGACTCCATCTCTCTGTCCTGTCATGTTTCAGATCAGGGTGACTCCATCTCTCTGTCCTGTCATGTTTCAGATCAGGGTAACTCCATCTCTCTGTTCTGTCATGTTTCAGATCAGGGTGACTCCATCTCTCTGTCCTGTCATGTTTCAGATCAGGGTGACTTCATCTCTCTGTCCTGTCATGTTTCAGATCAGGGTGACTCCATCTCTCTGTCCTGTCATGTTTCAGATCATGGTGACTCCATCTCTCTGTCCTGTCATGTTTCAGATCAGGGTGACTCCATCTCTCTGTCCTGTCATGTTTCAGATCAGGGTGACTCCATCTCTCTGTCCTGTCATGTTTCAGATCAGGGTGACTCCATCTCTCTGTCCTGTCATGTTTCAGATCAGGGTGACTTCATCTCTCTGTCCTGTCATGTTTCAGATCAGGGTGACTCCATCTCTCTGTCCTGTCATGTTTCAGATCAGGGTGACTCCATCTCCCTGTCCTGTCATGTTTCAGATCAGGGTGACTTCATCTCTCTGTCCTGTCATGTTTCAGATCAGGGTGACTCCATCTCTCTGTCCTGTCATGTTTCAGATCAGGGTGACTTCATCTCTCCTCCCCTCCTCTCCTCTCAGGCAGATGTCTTACTATTTCTTCTCAGTCTGTCAGTAGACATGACAAACAGTTTGTGTGTGAGTGAGTGTGTAAGTGTGCGTGCTCTGTGTGTGTGCCTGGGTGAGTGTGTGTGTGTGTGTGTGTGTTCAGTGATTTATCACCAGGGTATTGGTAATCAATACGTATCTGTTAGGGGTGGTGATTGATACTATGGAGTAGTGGATTAATGGATGGGGATCTCTAACTGGTCACACACACACACACACACACACACACAGATACACACACACACACACACACAGACTTACCTAGCAGTCTGGTTAAGTAGCAGTCTGGTTAAATAGGGGTCTGGTTACCTAGCAGTCTGGTTAAATAGGGGTCTGGTTACCTAGCAGTCTGGTTAAATAGGGGTCTGGTTACATAACAGTCTGGTTAAATAGGGGTCTGGTTATCTATCATTCTGGTTAAATAGGGGTCTGGTTACCTAGCAGTCTGGTTAAATAGGGGTCTGGTTACATAGGGGTCTGGCTACATAGCGGTCATATGTCAACATCTAGAGACAAGACCCTGTCTCTCTGGTCATCTGTCAACGTCTAGAGACAAGACCCTGTCTCTCTGGTCATCTGTCAACGTCTAGAGACAAGACCCTGTCTCTGGTCATCTGTCAACATCTAGAGACAAGACCCTGTCTCTCTGGTCATCTGTCAACATCTAGAGACAAGACCCTGTCTCTCTGGTCATCTGTCAACATCTAGAGACAAGACCTTGTCTCTCTGGTCATCTGTCAACGTCTAGAGACAAGACCCTGTCTCTCATGTCATCTGTCAACATCTAGAGACAAGACCCTGTCTCTCTGGTCATCTGTCAACGTCTAGAGACAAGACCCTGTCTCTCTGGTCATCTGTCAACATCTAGAGACAAGACCCTGTCTCTCTGGTCATCTGTCAACGTCTAGAGACAAGACCCTGTCTCTCATGTCATCTGTCAACATCTAGAGACAAGACCCTGTCTCTCTGGTCATCTGTCAACGTCTAGAGACAAGACCCTGTCTCTCTGGTCATCTGTCAACATCTAGAGAAAAGACCCCGTCTCTCTGGTCATTTGTCAACGTCTAGAGACAAGACCCTGTCTCTCTGGTCATCTGTCAACGTCTAGAGACAAGACCCTGTCTCTCTGGTCATCTGTCAACATCTAGAGACAAGACCCTGTCTCTCTGGTCATCTGTCAACATCTAGAGACAAGACCCTGTCTCTCATGTCATCTGTCAACATCTAGAGACAAGACCCTGTCTCTCTGGACATTTGTCAACGTCTAGAGATAAGACCCTGTCTCTCTGGACATTTGTCAACGTCTACGCCACACACACATACACTGCACACGCAGATGCAGAAACACACACACACACACGGCAGGATAAAGCCATTTTGATTGACCGTTGATTACATTTAGTGAACAACGCAGACAACGGTTGAGCCTCTTCCTCCTCTTGCTGGCCAAATGGCGGATGCCCGCGCGCGCGTGTGTGTGTGTGTGTGTGAGCACAAAGGACAGGCCCGCTGCATTATTAGAAACTATTATAAAGAGAGCTATAGCCAACAACTATTACCAAAACATGATTTCCTATGATGTTCTCTAGGAGCCAGACCAGTGATATGGTTGTTATAGTCTATGATGTTCTCTAGGAGCCAGACCAGTGATATGGTTGTTATAGTCTATGATGTTCTCTTGGAGCCAGACCAGTGATATGGTTGTTATAGTCTATGATGTTCTCTAGGAGCCAGACCAGTGATATGGTTGTTATAGTCTATGATGTTCTCTAGGAGCCAGACCAGTGATATGGTTGTTATAGTCTATGATGTTCTCTAGGAGCCAATCCAGTGATATGGTTGTTATAGTCTATGATGTTCTCTTGGAGCCACACCAGTGATATGGTTGTTATAGTCTATGATGTTCTCTAGGAGCCAGACCAGTGATATGGTTGTTATAGTCTATGATGTTCTCTAGGAGCCAGACCAGTGATATGGTTGTTATAGTCTATGATGTTCTCTAGGAGCCAGACCAGTGATATGGTTGTTATAGTCTATGATGTTCTCTAGGAGCCAGACCAGTGATATGGTTGTTATAGTCTATGATGTTCTCTAGGAGCCAGACCAGTGATATGGTTGTTATAGTCTATGATGTTCTCTAGGAGCCAGACCAGTGATATGGTTGTTATAGTCTATGATGTTCTCTAGGAGCCAGACCAGTGATATGGTTGGTATAGTCTATGATGTTCTCTAGGAGCCAGACCAGTGATATGGTTGTTATAGTCTATGATGTTCTCTAGGAGCCAGACCAGTGATATGGTTGGTATAGTCTATGATGTTCTCTAGGAGCCAGACCAGTGATATGGTTGTTATAGTCTATGATGTTCTCTAGGAGCCAGACCAGTGATATGGTTGGTATAGTCTATGATGTTCTCTAGGAGCCAGACCAGTGATATGGTTGTTATAGTCTATGATGTTCTCTAGGAGCCAGACCAGTGATATGGTTGGTATAGTCTATGATGTTCTCTAGGAGCCAGACCAGTGATATGGTTGTTATAGTCTATGATGTTCTCTAGGAGCCAGACCAGTGATATGGTTGGTATAGTCTATGATGTTCTCTAGGAGCCAGACCAGTGATATGGTTGTTATAGTCTATGATGTTCTCTAGGAGCCAGACCAGTGATATGGTTGGTATAGTCTATGATGTTCTCTAGGAGCCAGACCAGTGATATGGTTGTTATAGTCTATGATGTTCTCTAGGAGCCAGACCAGTGATATGGTTGGTATAGTCTATGATGTTCTCTAGGAGCCAGACCAGTGATATGGTTGGTATAGTCTATGATGTTCTCTAGGAGCCAGACCAGTGATATGGTTGGTATAGTCTATGATGTTCTCTAGGAGCCAGACCAGTGATATGGTTGTTATAGTCTATGATGTTCTCTAGGAGCCAGACCAGTGATATGGTTGGTATAGTCTATGATGTTCTCTAGGAGCCAGACCAGTGATATGGTTGTTATAGTCTATGATGTTCTCTAGGAGCCAGACCAGTGATATGGTTGTTATAGTCTATGATGTTCTCTAGGAGCCAGACCAGTGATATGGTTGTTATAGTCTATGATGTTCTCTAGGAGCCAGACCAGTGATATGGTTGGTATAGTCTATGATGTTCTCTAGGAGCCAGACCAGTGATATGGTTGGTATAGTCTATAATGTTCTCTAGGAGCCAGACCAGTGATATGGTTGTTATAGTCTATGATGTTCTCTAGGAGCCAGACCAGTGATATGGTTGTTATAGTCTATGATGTTCTCTAGGAGCCAGACCAGTGATATGGTTGTTATAGTCTATGATGTTCTCTAGGAGCCAGACCAGTGATATGGTTGTTATAGTCTATGATGTTCTCTAGGAGCCAGACCAGTGATATGGTTGGTATAGTCTATGATGTTCTCTAGGAGCCAGACCAGTGATATGGTTGTTATAGTCTATGATGTTCTCTAGGAGCCAGACCAGTGATATGGTTGTTATAGTCTATGATGTTCTCTAGGAGCCAGACCAGTGATATGGTTGGTATAGTCTATGATGTTCTCTAGGAGCCAGACCAGTGATATGGTTGGTATAGTCTATGATGTTCTCTAGGAGCCAGACCAGTGATATGGTTGGTATAGTCTATGATGTTCTCTAGGAGCCAGACCAGTGATATGGTTGTTATAGTCTATGATGTTCTCTGCAGCCAGACCAGTGATATGGTTGTTATAGTCAGTGGATAATTTTTGGTCTGCAACCCAAATTCCACCCTATTATCTAGATAGTGCACAACGTTTGATCAGAGCCCTCTGGGTCCTGGTCTAATGCAATATGATGGGAATAGGGTACCATTTGGGACAAAGCCTGGCTTTGTAACCCAGGTTAGGAGTCTCCTGACGGGGACATTAACGGAGTGAGACATCCATTACCCTGGAATGTCTCATACTAGGTGCTGACGGACCGCGACCATATCACAGCAGTTATCTGACACACACACAGGAGAACTCAGAAACACACACAGACACACACACACACACACACACACACGCAGACACACACACACACACACACACACACACACACACACACACACACACACACACACACATTTCTACGTCTAAATGACTCTAATCTGTGTAATAACGGGGTAATGATGGCAGAAGGAGATTATTCCTCCTCAGAGCGTGGACAACACAGGTTCTGTTATGAACAACTTGGGTCTCCTCGGAGAGAGGACAACACAGGTTCTGTTATGAACAACTTGGGTCTTCTCAGAGAGAGGACAACACAGGTTCTGTTATGAACAACTTGGGTCTCCTCAGAGAGAGGACAACACATGTTCTGTTATTAACAACTTGGGTCTCCTCAGAGAGAGGACAACACAGGTTCTGTTATGAACAACTTGGGTCTCCTCAGAGAGAGGACAACACAGTTTCTGTTATGAACAACTTGGGTCTCCTCAGAGAGAGGACAACACAGGTTCTGTTATGAACAACTTGGGTCTCCTCAGAGCGAGGACAACACAGGTTCTGTTATGAACAATTTGGGTCTCCTCAGAGAGAGGACAACACAGGTTCTGTTATGAACAACTTGGGTCTCCTCAGAGAGAGGACAACACAGGTTCTGTTATGAACAACTTGGGTCTCCTCAGAGAGAGGACAACACAGGTTCTGTTATGAACAACTTGGGTCTCCTCAGAGAGAGGACAACACAGGTTCTGTTATGAACAACTTGGGTCTCCTCAGAGAGAGGACAACACAGGTTCTGTTATGAACAACTTGGGTCTTCTTTTTCCATTACGTTTTCTTGCTTTTTTGGGGGAAATATTGTATTTTACTTTTGTGCATGTCTCTGTACATAGCTTTTGCAATGTTTTCTATAATACATCAGAGAAATTGCGTTGGGAATTGGAGAGTTGCCTCCAAACTATTTAACTTTATTGTAGTAGCAATGGTTGCTTTTACATGAGTTTTACAACCATGAGAAACACATGGCTCCTAAATGTTTCAAACACACTAAGACACACACACTAAAGACACACACACACAAACACAATTTACATTAACTGACTTTCTTTGACTGAGACTCTGTGCCACACGTATCCCCCGCCCCCCAACTACACACAACACAGTATCACATAACAGGACATGTATTCCACCTCTGTTCTGATTGAGATAGATTTCAGACGAGGATCAACACTTTGAAACTGAGTCTGTGACCTGAGGGGCCAAGTGTTCCTCCACAGAGAGAAAGATGAGAAGGGACGGAGGGAAGGAGAGAGGGACGGAGGGAAGGAGAGAGGGATGGAGGGAAGGAGAGAGGGATGGAGGGAAGGAGAGAGGGATGGAGGGAAGGAGAGAGGGACGGAGGGAAGGAGAGAGGGATGGAGGGAAGGAGAGAGGGACGGAGGGAAGGAGAGAGGGATGGAGGGGAGGAGAGAGGGATGGAGGGAAGGAGAGAGGTATGGAGGGAAGGAGAGAGGTATGGAGGGAAGGAGAGAGGGACGGAGAGAAGGAGAGAGGGATGGAGGGAAGGAGAGAGGGACGGAGGGAAGGAGAGAGGGATGGAGGGAAGGAGAGAGGGATGGAGGGAAGGAGAGAGGGACGGAGGGAAGGAGAGAGGGATGGAGGGAAGGAGAGAGGGGTGGAGGGAAGGAGAGAGGGATGGAGGGAAGGAGAGAGGGATGGAGGGAAGGAGAGAGGGACGGAGGGAAGGAGAGAGGGATGGAGGGAAGGAGAGAGGGACGGAGGGAAGGAGAGAGGGATGGAGGGAAGGAGAGAGGGATGGAGGGAAGGAGAGAGGGACGGAGGGAAGGAGAGAGGGACGGAGGGAAGGAGAGAGGGATGGAGGGAAGGAGAGAGGGACGGAGGGAAGGAGAGAGGGATGGAGGGAAGGAGAGAGGGATGGAGGGAAGGAGAGAGGGATGGCGGGAAGGAGAGAGGGATGGAGGGAAGGAGAGAGGGGACGGAGGGAAGGAGAGAGGGATGGAGGGAAGGAGAGAGGGATGGAGGGAAGGAGAGAGGGATGGAGGGAAGGAGAGAGGGGACGGAGGGAAGGAGAGAGGGATGGAGGGAAGGAGAGAGGGACGGAGGGAAGGAGAGAGGGACGGAGGGGAGGAGAGAGGGATGGAGGGAAGGAGAGAGGTATGGAGGGAAGAAGAGAGGTATGGAGGGAAGGAGAGAGGGACGGAGGGAAGGAGAGAGGGATGGAGGGAAGGAGAGAGGGACGGAGGGAAGGAGAGAGGGATGGAGGGAAGGAGAGAGGGACGGAGGGAAGGAGAGAGGGATGGAGGGAAGGGAGAGAGGGATGGAGGGAAGGAGAGAGGGATGGAGGGAAGGAGAGAGGGATGGAGGGAAGGAGAGAGGGACGGAGGGAAGGAGAGAGGGATGGAGTGAAGGAGAGAGGGACGGAGGGAAGGAGAGGGGGATGGAGGGAAGGAGAGAGGGATGGAGGGAAGTAGAGAGGGATGGAGGGAAGGAGAGAGGGATGGAGGGAAGGAGAGAGGGATGGAGGGAAGGAGAGAGGGGACGGAGGGAAGGAGAGAGGGATGGAGGGAAGGAGAGAGGGATGGAGGGAAGGAGAGAGGGATGGAGGGAAGGAAGGAGAGAGGGACGGAGGGAAGGAGAGAGGGATGGAGGGAAGGAGAGAGGGACGGAGGGAAGGAGAGAGGGACGGAGGAAGGAGAGAGGGATGGAGGGAAGGAGAGAGGGACGGAGGGAAGGAGAGAGGGACGGAGGAAGGAGAGAGGGATGGAGGGAAGGAGAGAGGGACGGAGGGAAGGAGAGAGGTATGGAGGGAAGGAGAGAGGGACGGAGGGAAGGAGAGAGGTATGGAGGGAAGGAGAGAGGGACGGAGGGAAGGAGAGAGGTATGGAGGGAAGGAGAGAGGTATGGAGGGAAGGAGAGAGGTA
>NW_025533861.1:375000-386005 GCF_020615455.1 Coregonus clupeaformis
ATCCTGAATCTATCCATGGAGCTGAATCTATCCATGGAGCTGAATCTATCCATGGAGCTGAATCTATCCATGGAGCTGAATCTATCCATGGAGCTGAATCTATCCTGAATCTATCCATAGAGCTGAATCTATCCATAGAGCTGAATCTATCCATGGAGCTGAATCTATCCATGGAGCTGAATCTATCCATGGAGCTGAATCTATCCATGGAGCTGAATCTATCCATGGAGCTGAATCTATCCATGGAGCTGAATCTATCCATGGAGCTGAATCTATCCATGGAGCTGAATCTATCCATAGAGCTGAATCTATCCATGGAGCTGAATCTATCCATGGAGCTGAATCTATCCTGAATCTATCCATGGAGCTGAATCTATCCATGGAGCTCAATCTATCCTGAATCTATCCATAGAGCTGAATCTATCCATGGAGCTGAATCTATCCATGGAGCTGAATCTATCCATGGAGCTGAATCTATCCATAGAGCTGAATCTATCCATGGAGCTGAATCTATCCATAGAGCTGAATCTATCCATGGAGCTGAATCTATCCTGAATCTATCCATGGAGCTGAATCTATCCATGGAGCTGAATCTATCCATAGAGCTGAATCTATCCATGGAGCTGAATCTATCCTGAATCTATCCATGGAGCTCAATCTATCCTGAATATATCCATGGAGCTGAATCTATCCTGAATATATCCATGGAGCTGAATCTATCCATGGAGCTGAATCTATCCATGGAGCTGAATCTATCCTGAATCTATCCATGGAGCTGAATCTATCCTGAATCTATCCATGGAGCTGAATCTATCCATGGAGCTGAATCTATCCATGGAGCTGAATCTATCCTGAATCTATCCATGGAGCTCAATCTATCCTGAATATATCCATGGAGCTGAATCTATCCTGAATATATCCATGGAGCTGAATCTATCCATGGAGCTGAATCTATCCATGGAGCTGAATCTATCCATGGAGCTGAATCTATCCATGGAGCTCAATCTATCCTGAATATATCCATGGAGCTCAATCTATCCTGAATATATCCATGGAGCTGAATCTATCCTGAATATATCCATGGAGCTGAATCTATCCTGAATATATCCATGGAGCTCAATCTATCCTGAATATATCCATGGAGCTCAATCTATCCTGAATATATCCATGGAGCTGAATCTATCCTGAATCTATCCATAGAGCTGAATCTATCCATGGAGCTGAATCTATCCATGGAGCTGAATCTATCCATGGAGCTGAATCTATCCATGGAGCTCAATCTATCCTGAATATATCCATGGAGCTGAATCTATCCATGGAGCTGAATCTATCCATGGAGCTCAATCTATCCTGAATATATCCATGGAGCTCAATCTATCCTGAATCTATCCATGGAGCTGAATCTATCCATGGAGCTGAATCTATCCATGGAGCTGAATCTATCCATGGAGCTGAATCTATCCATGGAGCTCAATCTATCCTGAATATATCCATGGAGCTCAATCTATCCTGAATATATCCATGGAGCTGAATCTATCCTGAATATATCCATGGAGCTGAATCTATCCTGAATATATCCATGGAGATTAATCTATCGATGGAGCTGAATCTATCTATGGAGCTGAATCTATCCATGGAGCTGAATCTACCCTGAATCTATCCATGGAGCTCAATCTATCTATGGAGCTGAATCTATCCATGGAGCTGAATCTATCGATGGAGCTGAATCTTTCCATGGAGCTGAATCTATCCTGAATCTATCCATGGAGCTGAATCTATACATGGAGCTCAATCTATCCTGAATATATCCAAGGAGCTGAATCTATCCTGAATCTATCCATGGAGCTGAATCTATACATGGAGCTCAATCTATCCTGAATATATCCAAGGAGCTGAATAAATCCTGAATATATCCATGGAGCTGAATCTATCCTGAATCTATCCATGGAGCTGAATCTATCCATGGAGCTGAATCTATCCTGAATCTATCCATGGAGCTGAATCTATCCATGGAGCTGAATCTATCCATGGAGCTGAATCTATCCATGGAGCTCAATCTATCCTGAATCTATCCATGGAGCTCAATCTATCCTGAATCTATCCATGGAGCTGAATCTATCCTTAATCTATCCATGGAGCTGAATCTATCCATGGAGCTCAATCTATCCTGAATCTATCCATGGAGCTGAATCTATCCTTAATCTATCCATGGAGCTGAATCTATCCTTAATCTATCCATGGAGCTGAATCTATCCATGGAGCTCAATCTATCCTGAATATATCCATGGAGATTAATCTATCGATGGAGCTGAATCTATCTATGGAGCTGAATCTATCCATGGAGCTGAACCTACCCTGAATCTATCCATGGAGCTCAATCTATCTATGGAGCTGAATCTATCCATGGAGCTGAATCTATCGATGGAGCTGAATCTTTCCATGGAGCTGAATCTATCCTGAATCTTTCCATGGAGCTGAATCTATCCTGAATCTATCAATGGAGCTGAATCTATCCTGAATCTATCCATGGAGTTGAATCTATCCATGGAGCTGAATCTATCCATGGAGCTGAATCTATCCTGAATTTATCCATGGAGCTGAATCTATTTATGGAGCTGAATAAATCCTAAATCTATCCATGGAGCTGAGTCTATCCTGAATTTATCCATGAAGCTGAATCTATTCAAGGAGCTGAATAAATCCTGAATTATCGATGGAGCTTAATCTATCCTGAATCTATCCATGGAGCTGAATCTATCAATGGAGCTGAATATATCCATGGAGCTGAATCTATCCATGAAGCTGAATCTATTCATGGAGCTGAATAAATCCTGAATTATCGATGGAGCTTAATCTATCCTGAATCTATCCATGGAGCTGAATCTATCAATGGAGCTGAATATATCCATGGAGCTGAATCTATCCTGAATCTATCCATGGAGCTGAATCTATCCATGGAGCAGAGTCTATCCATGGAGCTGAATCTATCCTGAATATATCAATGGAGCTGATTCTATCCAGAATATATCCATGGAGATGAATCTATCGATGGAGCTGAATCTATCCTGAATCTATCCATGGAGCTGAATCTATCCTGAATCTATCCATGGAGCTGAATCTTTCCATGGAGCTGAATATATACATATACATATATACGTCATTTAGCAGACGCTCTTATCCAGAGCGACTTACATGAGCAATTAGGGTTAAGTGCCTTGCTCAAGGGCACATCGGCAGATTTTTCACCTAGTCGGCTCGGGGATTAGAACCAGCGACCTTTCGATAACTGGCACAACGCTCTTAACCACTAAGCTACCTGCCGCCCCAATCTATCCTGAATCTATCCATGGAGCTCAATCTATCCTGAATCTATCCTGAATCTATCCATGGAGCTGAATCTTTCCATGGAGCTCAATCTATCCTGAATATATCCATGGAGCTGAATCTATCCATTGAGCTGAATCTATCCTTAATCTATCCATGGAGCTGAATCTATCCTTAATCTATCCATGGAGCTGAATCTATCCTTAATCTATCCATGGAGCTGAATCTATCCTGAATCTATCCATGGAGCTGAATCTATCCATTGAGCTGAATCTATCCTTAATCTATCCATGGAACTGAATCTATCCATTGAGCTGAATCTATCCTGAATCTATGCATGGAGTTGAATCTATACATGGAGCTGAATCTATCCATGGAGCTGAATCTATCCTGAATCTATCCATGGAGCTGAATCTATTCATGGAGCTGAATAAATCCTGAATCTATCCATGGAGCTGAATCTATCCTGAATCTATCCTTGGAGCTGAATCTATCCATGGAGCTGAATCTATCCTGAATCTATCCATGGAGCTCAATCTATCCATGGAGCTGAATTTATCAATGGAGCTGAATTTATCCTGAAATTATCCATGGAGATGAATCTATCGATGGAGCTCAATCTATCCTGAATCTATCCATGGAGCTGAATCAATCCTGAATCTGTCCATGGAGCTGAATCTATCCTGAATCTATCCATGGAGCTGAATCTATCCTGAATCTATCCATGGAGCTGAATCTATCCTGAATCTATCCATGGAGCTGAATCTATCCTGAATCTATCCATGGAGCTGAATCTATCCTGGAGCTGAATCTATCCATGGAGCTGAATCTATCCATGGAGCTGAATCTATCCTGAATTTATCCATGGAGCTGAATCTATCCATGGAGCTGAATCTATCCTGAATCTATCCATGGAGCTGAATCTATCAATGGAGCTGAATCTATCCTGAATCTATCCATGGAGCTGAATCTATCCATGGAGCTGAATCTATCCTGAATCTATCCATGGAGCTGAATCTATCCTGGAGCTGAATCTATCCATGGAGCTGAATCTATCCATGGAGCTGAATCTATCCTGAATCTATCCATGGAGCTGAATCTATCCATGGAGCTGAATCTATCCTGAATCTATCCATGGAGCTGAATCTATCCATGGAGCTGAATCTATCCATGGAGCTGAATCTATCAATGGAGCTCAATCTATCCTGAATCTATCCATGGAGCTGAATCTATCCATGGAGCTGAATCTCCGTTTCTAGGCCTATTTGCTTGTCTGTTTGTTTAGTGTAGAATGGGATATGTTCCATGTGACAAAGTCGTAGGCCATCAAAATAAAATCAGTCGTACACTCTCTGAATAAGGTCCCAGTAATGTATTGTGTTTCAGTGGAGCCTGCTGTCTGCTATTCTGCCTTGTGTTCTGGTGGATTGACAACGAACAGAACTCTGGACACTAGTTGACGGTTTTTCTGGCCATTTATTTTATCTGGATTGGATGAAATCAACGCAGTGAAACGAACGGTGTGCTTCTCAATGCTGCACACACTGCACACCTCTCCTCGGTAGAATTCAAACAGGCTGAGGAGGGGAAAGTCCTGCAGCGGACTTGACCATACTGCAGGCCAGAGCAACACACCACAGAGCAATCGGTGCTCTCACAATCCATGGATATGGAGAAGAACAAAAAAAAAAAACGAACGGAAGGATTTCGGTGAAATACGCACGTTGACCATATTAATACTGGTTTACGACGGCATCAACCTGCCTTCTTCCAACCAACGGGCCTTTTTTACTACCCTGTGACAAAGTCCACCACAATAAGTAGGTTATCATGACATAGAAAACCTCCACACCCTTCCTCATCCCCCTGATAGCCAGCTGAAAGGGGGAGAGAGAAAGGGACTAACAAGCTGGGTGACATCTTTCAGTCAAAACAAAGCTGAAGGCCAATAACCTCAGAATACTTTAGTGTGTGTGTGTGTGTGTGTGTGTGTGTGTGTGTGTGTGTGTGTGTGTGTGTGTGTGTGTATGTTAAACAACTTCTCTCCACTCACGTAACGTTCCTACACTGTATCTATGAGCAAAGACCAAGCATATGTGATCACACGGACAGAGATATCTGTGTGTGTGTGTGTGTGTGTGTGTGTGTATGTGTGTGTGTCTGTGTGTGAGTGTGAGTGTGTCTGTGTGAGTGTGTCTGTGTGTGTGTGTGTGTGTGAGTGTGTCTGTGTGAGTGTGTCTGTGTGTGTGTGTGTGTGTGTGTGTGTGCATCTTTCAGTCAAAACAAAGCTGAAGGCCAATAACCTCAGAAGACTTTAGGCCTCCATTTAAACCAGGCTACATCAACTAACAGTGTGGTGACTTTGGCAGAACTTTGAGTTGATTAAATTGTGACAAATACAACAAGAAACCATTAGATTTATGTCCATATATTTATCCATTGACAGTGGTGTAATCATGTCATGTTTTAATATGCTTTTATATATCATTTACGGGTTGGACGGGAAACACTGGGATGGTGTTGGGATGGTTGCAGTTTGCTCTGGATGGATATATTTTTGGTAGAAAGTATTTGACTCAGTCTTGACACACATCGCTGTGAACACACTGCAGCCTGTAACAGTACAATTCAACACCGTATGATTCAACCTGGGTTGGGGTCAGTTCCTTCTCACCTCAGGAAGTAAACCCAATTTCAATTCTAAATGTTCCTCGTTGAAAAGCATTTAAGAGAACCATACCTTATCTAATAGTAGATCTACATACCATTAGATCAGGCACCACAACACACACACAAAGAAATAAGTTGCTTGGGATTCAAAGTTAGAGATAGAACAACACGTATAAAGAGAGGAGAGAGAGAGATAGAACAACACTTATAAAGAGAGGAGAGAGAGATAGAACAACACTTATAAAGAGAGGAGAGAGAGAGATAGAACAACACGTATAAAGAGAGGAGAGAGAGAGATAGAACAACACTTATAAAGAGAGGAGAGAGAGATAGAACAACACATATAAAGAGAGGAGAGAGAGAGATAGAACAACACTTATAAAGAGAGGAGAGAGAGAGATAGAACAACACTTATAAAGAGAGGAGAGAGAGAGAACAACACTCATAAAGAGAGGAGAGAGAGATAGAACAACACTTATAAAGAGAGGAGAGAGAGAGAGAACAACACTTATAAAGAGAGGAGAGAGAGAGAGAGAACAACACTTATAAAGAGAGGAGAGAGAGATAGAACAACACTTATAAAGAGAGAGAGAGAGAGAGAGAACAACACTTATAAAGAGAGGAGAGAGAGAGATAGAACAACACTTAAAGAGGAGAGGAGAGAGAGAGAGATAGAACAACACTTATAAAGAGAGGAGAGAGAGAGAGAACAACACTTATAAAGAGAGGAGAGAGAGATAGAACAACACTTATAAAGAGAGGAGAGAGAGAGATAGAACAACACTTAAAGAGGAGAGGAGAGAGAGAGAGAGAGAACAACACTTAAAGAGGAGAGGAGAGAGAGAGAGAGAGAGAACAACACTTATAAAGAGAGGAGAGAGAGAGATAGAACAACACTTATAAATAGAGGAGAGAGAGAGAGAACAACACTTATAAAGAGAGGAGAGAGAGAGATAGAACAACACTTAAAGAGGAGAGGAGAGAGAGAGAGATATAACAACACTTATAAAGAGAGGAGAGAGAGAGAGAACAACACCTATAAATAGAGGAAAGAAAGAGAGTTAACATACGTTTCCCATGCCAATAAAGCCCTTAAATTGAATTGAGAGAGAGATAAAAACCCACTCAAAAAGAGAGGAGAGAGAGAGAGAGAGAGAGAGAGAGAGAGAGAGAGAGAGAGAGAGAGAGAGAGAGAGAGAGAGAGAAAGAAAGAGAGAGAGAGAGAGAGAGAGAGAGAGATAGAAAACACTTAGAAAGAGGTAGAGGAGGAGATAGAGAGGTAAAAGGCCAGAGGCGGATAGTCTGGGACATCGCTGTGCTACTTTAGCTGTCAGCCCAGCGGATGTTAACACACACACACACACACACACACACTTTAGCTGTCAGCCCAGAGGATGTAAACGTACACACACACTTTAGCTGTCAGCCCAGAGGATGTTGACGCACAACTGAACACAGGCTGCATCTCAATAATCTCTCCTTTCTCACATGTTCACTTCCCTTCATGGACTTTAAAGGAAACGATTGGTACAAGGAAACTCCCTTTAACCCATTCCACGACCAATCCAGCTCTTAAATTGGTGGGGAGTAGTGAACGAGGGCACACTTCAGGAGGAAGGGGATGTTATTGGGACGCACCAAACGGCACCCTGTTTCCTACTTTTGACTAGAGGTAGTAAGACAGGTATGTCTACTGTGTCAGTGAGCTGGACTCAGGTGCATCATATCGGTGGTTCAGCCCAGCGAACTGACAGTTAGAGGACTAATATGATTCTAAAATGATTCTAATATGATTCTAATATAATTCTAATATGATTCTAATATGATTCTAATATAATTCTAATATGAATCTAATATGATTCTAAAATGATTCTAATATGATTCTAATATAATTCTAATATGATTCTAATATGATTCTAATATAATTCTAATATGATTCTAATATAATTCTAATATGATTCTAACATAATTCTAATATGATTCTAATGTAATTCTAATATGATTCTAATATGATTCTAAAATTATTCTAATATGATTCTAATATGATTCTAAAATGATTCTAATATGATTCTAATATGATTCTAATATAATTCTAATATGATTCTAATATAATTCTAATATAATTCTAATATGATTCTAATATGATTCTAATATGATTCTAACATGATTCTAATATGATTCTAATATGATTCTTTAATTTCCTGGAATGCGTTCACCTTAATTGACCCATGTCACGACCTCTCCCGTTGTAGTCGACTGACCCTGTCCATCCAGGCATTCCTTTACACTATTTATATTTCTCTCTAAAGTACGTGTAGCTTCCCTCTCTCCAACCTTCCTACGAGACTCCACACTAGCTTCCCTCTCTCCAACCTTCCTACGAGACTCCACACTAGCTTCCCTCTCTCCAACCTTCCTACGAGACTCCACACTAGCTTCCCTCTCTCCAACCTTCCTACGAGACTCCACACTAGCTTCCCTCTCTCCAACCTTCCTACGAGACTCCACACTAGCTTCCCTCTCTCCAACCTTCCTACGAGACTCCACACTAGCTTCCCTCTCTCCAACCTTCCTACGAGACTCCACACTAGCTTCCCTCTCTCCAACCTTCCTACGAGACTCCACACTAGCTTCCCTCTCTCCAACCTTCCTACGAGACTCCACACTAGCTTCCCTCTCTCCAACCTTCCTACCAGACTCCACACTAGCTTCCCTCTATCCAACCTTCCTACGAGACTCCACACTAGCTTCCCTCTCTCCAACCTTCCTACGAGACTCCACACTAAGTTGCGTTTGTGCATCCACACATGAAATGTTATGAAAACTGCATCCTAAACAGCACCCTACTCCCTGTATAGTGCACTACTAGCTAGCTGCTTATCGAAAGGTAAATAGATAACTGGTTATTTTGACCCCAAAATTGACCAAACTATTTTTCACTGTTTCTCAAAGTTACTGTAGCGGGCTAATTAATTGGATCATTACAAGCAAGGAGGTGGGCAGAGCCAAGCACGAGCTAGCGAGATCCTATTGGCGCGTTTCTAGCATGTATTTGCATACTTCTGTTAGGGAACGCCTACTCTGTGACGTGTCCGTGTGTCAACCGTCTCGGATGGTTGGAGGGGCAGCTCTTGGGGAACTGTGGGGGGGGGGATCTTGGAGGGCTGGTGGCCTGGCGGTTGGGAGCTTGGGCCCTGGGCTGATAGGTCGCTGGTTCGGGTTCCCGTTTTTGACCTTGTGGGAGATCTGTGGACGTGCCCTTGAGCAGGGCGTTGACCCTGGTTGCTTTTGTGGGTCGCTCTGGATGGGAGTCTGTTAGATGACTAATGTGATGTAAATGTTGAGCGGCTTCACTGCTAGTAGATTGTATGTTATAATATACAGTGGGGAGAACAAGTATTTGATACACCGCCGATTTTGCAGGTTTTCCTACTTACAAAGCATGTAGAGGTCTGTCATTTTTATCATAGGTACACTTCAACTGTGAGAGACGGAATCTAAAACAAAAATCCAGAAAATCACATTGTATGATTTTAAAGTAATTAATTTGCATTTTATTGCATGACATAAGTATTTGATCACCTACCAACCAGTAAGAATTCCGGCTCTCACAGACCTGTTAGTTTTTCTTTAAGAAGCCCTCCTGTTCTCCACTCATTACCTGTATTAACTGCACCTGTTTGAACTCGTTACCTGTATAAAAGACACCTGTCCACACACTCAATCAAACAGACTCCAACCTCTCCACAATGGCCAAGACCAGAGAGCTGTGTAAGGACATCAGGGATACAATTGTAGACCTGCACAAGGCTGGGATGGGCTACAGGACAATAGGCAAGCAGCTTGGTGAGAAGGCAACAACTGTTGGCGCAATTATTAGAAAATGGAAGAAGTTCAAGATGACGGTCAATCACCCTCGGTCTGGGGCTCCATGCAAGATCTCACCTCGTGGGGCATCAATGATCATGAGGATGGTGAGGGATCAGCCCAGAACTACACGGCAGGACCTGGTCAATGACCTGAAGAGAGCTGGGACCACAGTCTCAAAGAAAACCATTAGTAACACACTACGCCGTCATGGATTAAAATCCTGCAGCGCACGAAAGGTCCCCCCTGCTCAAGCCAGCGCATGTCCAGGCCCGTCTGAAGTTTGCCAATGACCATCTGGATGATCCAGAGGAGGAATGGGAGAAGGTCATGTGGTCTGATGAGACAAAAATAGAGCTTTTTGGTCTAAACTCCACTCGCCGTGTTTGGAGGAAGAAGAAGGATGAGTACAACCCCAAGAACACCATCCCAACCGTGAAGCATGGAGGTGGAAACATCATTCTTTGGGGATGCTTTTCTGCAAAGGGGACAGGACGACTGCACCGTATTGATGGGAGGATGGATGGGGCCATGTATCGCGAGATCTTGACCAACAACCTCCTTCCCTCAGTAAGAGCATTGAAGATGGGTCGTGGCTGGGTCTTCCAGCATGACAACGACCCAAAACACACAGCCAGGGCAACTAAGGAGTGGCTCCGTAAGAAGCATCTCAAGGTCCTGGAGTGGCCTAGCCAGTCTCCAGACCTGAACCCAATAGAAAATCTTTGGAGGGAGCTGAAAGTCCGTATTGCCCAGCGACAGCCCCGAAACCTGAAGGATCTGGAGAAGGTCTGTATGGAGGAGTGGGCCAAAATCCCTGCTGCAGTGTGTGCAAACCTGGTCAAGACCTACAGGAAACGTATGATCTCTGTAATTGCAAACAAAGGTTTCTGTACCAAATATTAAGTTCTGCTTTTCTGATGTATCAAATACTTATGTCATGCAATAAAATGCAAATGAATTACTTAAAAATCATACAATGTGATTTTCTGGATTTTTGTTTTAGATTCCGTCTCTCACAGTTGAAGTGTACCTATGATAAAAATGACAGACCTCTACATGCTTTGTAAGTAGGAAAACCTGCAAAATCGGCAGTGTATCAAATACTTGTTCTCTCCACTGTATATAATATATATCAATTTGC